>NC_061069.1:12819966-13034423 GCF_021917145.1 Hypomesus transpacificus | reverse complement strand
AGATCTTGTCACGAGTAAACGGATTTCAGGAGGGTTTGGAGGCGTGGCCTTGACAACAGACGAAGAGTAGCGCGGGTCCTTTAAACGTATGCAGGTATCGAGTTTATAAAAAAATAAAAGTCCGTTAGAACTGGGCTTTAGGATGAAGGTGCGGCTAATAACGTGTCTCCAAGATGCCTCCTGGCAAATTGCTTTGTTATTCTTGTCAAAAAAGGTCTCCTGAAAGCAGTCGATTTTAAACTACACATCAAAATGATTAATTGCCCTGGGAAGAACAGATGCTGAAATACCCTTGAATGGTGCCGGGGAGGCTGAAGCTGGCTGGATTGCATACCTAATGAATTCATGAAGTTGCAGACACATCATTAGGGCTATTAATTAGCTATTAGTGAGCAGTATTCACCGGCACCGACTTCTGTTTATTTATTTATTTGCATGTGTGTGTTTTTTTCGGGGGGTTAGGTGGGTCTCCTCTCAAATATTTTTTGGCTGTTGGCAATTTTGTATTCGTTTGAATGCAGGTTTACAAAACAATCATTTAAATTAGAGAATAAAATGTAGCCAGCCTTACTGTGTTTGGTTTGTCATTATACATTTTAATGACAATCTTTATGATTATTTTACCATTTGCTTCTGCAGGGCCTTCTTTTTACACGAGCGTTAGTCCACCTGAGCGCGCTGGACAGCGGTCGAGTTAAATCACAGATTTAAATCGTTGATTTTAAGCACCAAACGTCAGACGCGACGGATCAATAACCAACGTGACGAGCATGACTGTGTGCCTAAACAACAACATAGAGAGCCACTCTTAAAGCTTTTACCGCCAGGATGTGAAAAGGAGAGGTGAGTTCTTGGGTCAGGATGAGAGGTAGGCTGACCGAAATGGAAAGCTCTTGTGACACTCGGCGTTCAAAGCTTTCAGAATCGCTGGACAGTAGTCTAGCTAAGCTCCACGCAAAGGAGCTTTGAGAAGAGGCGCTGAGAAGAACTCGTTCTCGCTTTAATTGCTTTAGAAACGGTCCTCACAATGAGACAGTGCCCAGATTTACTTCCCGTTTAAGTTCTTATTTCCATTGGTTCACAAGTTAATCCTCTTTCTTTCACAGACCTGAAAAAACCGAGTGATATATAGCAAAGCGACAGAACCCGGAGAGAAACACGAGTTTGCGAGGCTGTGAGATTGAAAAGAAACTTTTCAGCGTTAAAATGCTCGCAGTGTTGAAATATATGCAGACCTTCTGAAACAGTAGGAGGCTATAAATGGGCCTATTGCAATTAACCCATGGGTTTAAACTAACAATAATAATGTGAATGATAGTTGCAAAATAGCTACTGGTAGCCAATTATTATTATTCATATGATTAATAATGATAGCCGAATTAGTATAGGCTAAGGGATGTAAGTCAGACGTATAAACAAATAATGCAAGAATATGGAATATTATATTTTGAAATAATCAACGATCAATACAATCTTACCTCGTGTCGTTGGGGGAGCTTGGTTGACAGTCTTCACAGAAATGTGTTCTATTCAAAAGATAATTTCTATAGGGCAACTTTAGAAGATTCTGCGGAATGTCATTTTTTTATGGGGCCACATCAATCTGGAAATTGTCAGCTGTGACATGTCGAAAACAAGTCAGTCGTGTGTGTCAGCTGCAACGTTCGTTTTATTACTAACGGTAACACATTTCTTCAGCTTGATACAAACAATTGTTTCCAATTTACAGGTCTCTCAAATTGCGCCTATACAAAATGATGCTTATAAAACAGAACGGATTCTACTGAAGTTAGAACTTACCGGAATTAATTTGCACGTTTAGGCCTGAAGAACCTGCTTCCCCCTAAATATATTAAAGTTTGGTTTTAAGGTTTTGACTCTATAGCACACGCTTTTATTCACATCTCATACAAGCACACACACAACACTGTGGATGTAGCCTACTTGTTCATAGAAATGACTGCAAGAAGAACATTTCAATTAAGGAGCAACGCGCAACTACATTCAATGACCAAATTAATTCATGCGTTCGATGGGCTATTTATGGGGAAATATACAAACACAATTTTTACTGAACATATAGAGTATGTATGGGCCTAGACGTTTTACAGGACAGTAGTTTCATACTCTATTTTCATCTTTTGTCTACATTTCAAATGTCTGTGGATGTTTCGAAACCATGGTCAAAGATTATAGTGCAGTTAGGGTTCCCCGGACGCCTTTTGTCAATATTTTACAAAATATGCAAGCTTTACATTAAAGGGCTACTTTGCGCTGCCCTTAATTCCCACCTAAACGGTTTTGCTCCGGGAGAAGAAATCTTCTCTGAAAAACCCTTCAAGAAGAGAAGGGCATTATTGTTTTAATCCTCTTACCCGCAGTCGTTTTAAGACAGGGGTTCTGCTAGCTCAAACGGCGGCTTGTCTTCCCTATCCCAGCCCAAATCCGCCAGGACCGGGAACTGTTCTAAAGGCAGTAGGCTGGCATCTATTAGTGATCTTTCTCAAGTCTCACTCCTCTCTCTCTCCATCTCTTTTTCTTTCTTTCTGTCTTTCTTTCTTTCTCACTCTCTCTTTTTGTCTGTCTGTCTGTCTGTCTCTCTGTGTCTGTCTGTCTGTCTGTCTCTCTCTATGTGTCTGTCTGTCTGTCTGTTTGTCTCTGTCTGTCTGTCTCTCCTTCAAGCTCCCTCTCTCATCTCGAATGGCAGGGTGAAAGCCGAAAAGCAAACAAAACTAACGCACGTGCTTGAGATATTCGGTTCACCAAAACCCAAAGGACTTGAAGTATTACGATAGACTGCTCCAAACAGCACTTGAAATTGTGTGATTTTAACATTGTTGAAATGTAAATTAATTCAGGAGATAACAGGGAAACTTTTTCATGTTTGACAGACTTCCATGTTGAGTTTTCTAAATTATTTAATAATAAAACTAATGACCAAGATCTCACTTAATCCTTATGGAAACTAGCTGAAGCAAAAACTACTTTGAATCTTTAGCCTCTAGTTTACCTTTCTCCGTCAATATCTGCACGAAAGCGTAATAATGTGCATGAATTACCAAAGTCAAATGTATTTCTTTGTGTTTGAAGTTAATATCATTTACCAGGATATTAAATGTATTTATTATTTCTAACTAAAAATATATTAATGACTAAACAGGACCTCAACTTTGCTTTATCATGTGATAAAATGAGAAACATGTAAAACATTATCCTTATCCGACCACCAAATAGCCTACACTTGTTTTCCAGAATTAGATTTGAACGGCGTCAATAATCTCCTGGCAAATGTTTATCGATTCCGGGAAGGGTTATGTGTAAACGTGTTGACTGACTTATAGCCTAACGGTTCTGGGGATGATATTATCAAGATGATGAATTTAAAAAAAATAAGTAGGATCATTAAAGTCTGTTGGGCTTCTAGTGGAAAAACATATTATTACTTTGATTGACAGCTTCAAGGGCCACTAGAAAGCTTCTATGACCTCACAGAGCACTCTTTAAAATCCCTCCTCCGTTCTTGCACCGGTAGATGGCAGCTTCCCACCCTGGGCGCGGACGCAAAAGGATTCTTGACACGCGGGACATACAGCGGAGAGCGCGCGGTACACACAGCAACAGATCTCGAACGCTTTCGGACTTGCGAGAGATGTTTATCGCGTGAAGAACCCTGTAAAAAGTGGACATTATTCTGAGGAAGACAACAGAAAAAGAGAAATATAATATTTAGAATACAGAGACCGGATACACTTTAAAACACCGAGGATCGGGCAGTGTGAGGAGAAAGGTAAAAAGTTTGACCATTCCTTGATGGAAAACGTCAGCCTGCATTAACCATAAAACAGATTTTGGTTAATATCGGGTTGTATCAGTGAAATGACCGACAATGGCAGAACTGCATCTTTTTTTGCATGATTCATAAATAGTTATGTTGTGCATGAGTTAATAGAAGTTTTAGTATGTGGGCTTGGCTGTATGAGATAAATGTGTACTTAGCCCTAAATACAATAACAGAATCGTTTCTTTTTCAGGATATATTAAGAGGTATATTGTGTTTCCTATATGAATTTAGTGACGGTTTAGTTTATTGGCTAGAGAACCTGGGTAGCCTAAAACTCAGTTTCTTGTTCTTGAGTTGATCGTGACACATGCATTAGATTAAACGCTTTATAGGCTATTTACTCTGATGTATTACTAAACAAACTGAATCCCTCTTTATCTTTACACCTTCTCTACATTAGTCTAAGACCTCCTGGTTTATATTAATTGTATGTTCGTTCAATCGTATCACGTTTTGATAACGTGCTCCAGCTCTCTAGTTGCCCTTTACAAATTCTGGTCTGAACTTAAACGAAGCGTACTTTTAGAAGCCACGCGGTAATATACAGTTACACTTTATGTAAGTCTAAATTTCGGTCAAATAAATCCTAAATAAAACCGAATTTAAAAGTATAAAATCTTTGGATTCATATATCATAAATCATATACACGTCACGATGGTTCAATTAACGAATAATTAACGAATAATATCACAACGAGGTAGGCGACATGTTGCTAAAGATGTTCTTTAACCCTCGACCTCGTGAAATTGTCAAACAAACCCTCGTCTAGCGTGGCCTGTAGTGTTTGTGACGAACACCCCCAGACTGGCACGTCGCCTCGAGCCCAAGGATTTTAGCATAACATTTTTCCTAGTGGAGTCAGATCAAAAGAATTGTACTGTACATGTCATTTACATAATGATGCTTTAATAATCGAAGCGTTTTGTGCTGTAGTGCCAAGGGCTTTCAGACACGAGCCCGGGGCAAGAAGCTGCGCGTGTGAAAGACAACAATAGGACAGACACGCTTTGAGGATGCATGGATTTGTGAAAATTAGTAAACACGAATAAAGTCAAAACATATTTTGACAAGCTACACTTCGTTCTCTCTTTCTGTACCTTCTCCTTCTTTCTTTCTTTCTTTCTTTCTTTCTCTTTCTCTCCCTCCCTCTCTCTCTCTCTCTCTCTCTCTCTCTCTCTCTCTCTCTCTCTCTCTCTCTCTCTCTCTCTCTCTCTCTCTCTCTCTCTCTCTCTCTCTCTCTCTCTCTCTCTCTCTCTCCCTCTGTGACACACATACACACACACACATCATTCGTTTTTTTTTTGCACAGCACTGTACGTCCGTCCGTGTCAACGGTGATGATAAATGGAGGGCCTCGCAGTCGAAACCTATTTGCACTTCCATTAGACGGAAAGCCAAATGGGGATCAACATGCATATTTTAGCCGCAGAGAACCCATACATCTCAGCCAAAACGTTGCCCCCGAGCGATGGGATAAGAGGCCGCGAGAGAGGGGAGGGTGGAAAGCGGGACCCATTCAACTCAAATACTTGAGGGAGCAAAGTAAATGTTTAGCGAGGAACCTTCTGTCCAGGCGAATTAAACTATTCCCCATCGCCCTCCGATCACATTCATCAGAGCCACAGACTCTTAATAGGTTGGGAATGGGCACTGCGGGCGTCATTCACACACACGCCCCGCCCCCCCCCCCCCACCCCCGCTCTCTCACACACACACACACACACACTCAGAAACATCTTAAACACACACAAACAGAGAAAAATAGCAACAAGAAAAATAGTAACCAGAAAAAAAATATTTGTAATGGGATTGATATCGCGTAAAATATTAGCCTACTTATAACTCAGATAGGCGTATATAACATGTTTATCGTGATGAAATCTATAATTTTGTTGTATAAATTAGCCTATATGATTCACTGGATACAGCTAGTCTCAACCCAACAGTTGATTTTCACAGTAATAAAAATAAAATTTAAAATTGCATCAAACTGTCAAGATAAATATTATTCAATGGCCAAGCAATAATATGTTTTATAGTAGGCTAATATCCATAACATATCCATAACGATGTGTATCTAGGGAATAAAAATGACATTATTAACCAGGATTATAATAGTACAATAACAAAGCCCATACTCTTCATTATTTTTTGGCCATTTAAAATAATTATGTTTCTGTCTGACGTTTAAATGATGGTTGCCGTATTAAGCAGCTCTGGTATTCCTCAGTTCACTTTTATAGAAGAGAAAAGGCGTGGAATATCACCTTGGATTGGATGCAGTAGGGTCAGCCTATAGTGAATTGAATTAAAATAGTCTTTATCGTCAAGCATACACAAATAACATTCAATTAAACATGTTATATATATATTACACTGGTATACAATGGTATACCAGTCGCATCTTGTTTCAGACCCATATCAAACGCTTGCTTGTAAAATTGTGGTGGTGAATTATGATCATCTCATTTAGCCATGGGCATGATGTGAGGATTACACACTAATTCAGTTTTGAAGTATATGATTCTAAGAAATTACTGAAATTAATTTAAATTTACTGAAAGATCTGAGTCCCCACGCGCTCTTTAGGACTAAAATACTTGATCTTGTGAAAAAATTACGGGTGCAGTTGTGTGTCCAAGTTGTTTTGCATTAGACATGCACCTCGCCTAGCGAAATCTGTTTAAATAAATGTGTTCCCATTTACAAAAAAATGTGCTACGTTTATTTTTAAAGAAATAACAAACACAAATCTACACGCATTTTTAGTTGGACTCCTTTACTCCGAATAAACTCAAATTTGGGCGATTAAAAACTTTTGGAACTCGTCCTTCTCCAGATCTCGCGACAGTCTTACCTGTCAGCACGAGGGGCTCGCTTTGGGAAATGCGAGGCTGTTCTAGGCTGCGTGTCTGTAATAGCTTCGTCCACTGCCCGGCCACGCGATCCCTTCTGTCAGGCCCTTCCTATCCAATACATATATAATGTTGTCCTAAGGGCTTCATCTAAAGTGAATGTCTAAACGCTGCAGGAACTCAAGCTGGCACGCGCCTGGGTGTCCTGTGAGCCTACCCGTGAAGCTGTCTGGTAAAGTTACCAGGTTAAAGTTATTGGTACATTGTCATCAATTTAAAAATATATATTTATATAGTGCAAATCTGAACTTTAAACAATCATGAAAAATATTCAAATATTTCAATTCCTGCATTTAAAATATGGACCATATGCGCATATTTTGAAAAAAAATGATTGGGTATAAGGATAGGGCCTCTTTTATTAAACGAAATGATATCTTTATCTGCATCATAACTCAATGGTCAAATTAAAACGGCGGCTAGTTTATTTAATCCTATCCGGTTCCAGGTTGCCATCGAGACCCGTAGCGAATCGACTTATATCGTTTCTAACCCATTTCATCAGCGAAATGATCTCTCAGGCGACGCTTTCAAGGGGGATTTGGCTTTGCTGCGATCACAGAAAAATGAAGTGAATAAATGTATTCATAAAGCATCCGTCACGCTTCATTAAGTGAACGAGTGATAATTACACCAATTAAAACCCTTTTGTATAATTAATGGATTGAACCGAGAGATAATTGGATGTTAATGGATAATGCTTTTGTCGGAGTCCAGATATTAAAATCTATTAGCCCCCTGAGGTAGTGAGTCAGCTGTCTGTGTAAATGGAGGGTCGGCATCTAATGATCGCTACAGGGGAGCGGGCGCGTGGCCTTCAATTAGACCAGAGCGCGAAACACAAGTAAACAGGGTTAGCAGTGACCTGCAGGTCTCCATGACAACTTTGTCAGATTTAAACAAAGTGACAGTTTAAATGAGCCTACACGAGCCCAATTTTAGACATCTGTGAACTTGAGTTTTATTTGATCTTTTCTTCACAAACCTAGGTTAGTTATTGTAAGCATACGTACTGCATAACTGTCAAATACAACATTTAAAAAGGAAAATAATGCAGGTGATATAGGCAGGCACGAGAGCGCGCCAATTCGTGAAGGGCAAATTGCTCTTTCATTCACTGCCACATACATACTTAAGCTACATTTCCAACTCCTAACAGGATATTTGTGTGTTCACAGGTCATGCAGCACTACGGGGTGAACGGCTACTCTCTGCACGCGATGAACTCCTTGAGCGCCATGTACAACCTGCACCAGCAGGCTGCGCAACAGGCGCAGCACGCGCCTGACTACAGGCCATCCGTGCACGCGCTTACCCTCGCCGAGAGATTGGCTGGTAATTGAGATCTAAAAATGATATCGAAACAGACATTAATTAAACACACTTGCAACCTCTTTTTTTCACCGTCCAATGAATTAAACTCGCCGTGTCTTATTCTCTTCCAACGGCTGCACGTTTCAAGACATCATCCTCGAGGCTCGCTACGGGTCGCAGCACCGCAAACAGAGGCGGAGCCGCACCGCCTTCACGGCACAGCAACTCGAGGCCTTGGAGAAGACGTTCCAGAAGACTCACTACCCGGACGTGGTCATGCGCGAGCGGCTGGCCATGTGCACTAACCTCCCCGAGGCCCGCGTGCAGGTGAGGGCAGGAGCTGGCGGTAGATGATTAGCCAGATTGTAGCAGATATTACATTACACTACATAATGTGACCTAATTTATTATGTGTCAAGAATGTATAATTTCACACTCGTGTTTTTATTGTAGCATATCTTCCTAAGCACAGACACACACAGCAGGCCTCTAACCTGTCCACCTCCCTCAGGTGTGGTTTAAGAACCGCAGGGCCAAGTTCCGTAAGAAGCAACGCAGTCTGCAGAAAGAGCAGCTCCAGAAACAGAAGGAGACCGAGGGAGGAGAAGCAGGAGCAGGAGGAGAGAAGGAGGTGCTCCCTTCCACCACCATTCTCCCAGACGTCCCCCAGCTACCCCCCTCCTCCTCCTCCTCCTCCTCCTCCCCTCTTGATGCCGCCGAAGTTCCGGGTCATCCGTTACCGTTGGAGATGGAGTTGAACGTGACGTCGGCGGAACAGTCGGGGAGCGAGTCGCCCGCCGAGGACAATGCCACGGAGGAGGAGGAGCTTAAGATGCAGAGGGAGGAGCTAAAGATACAGAGGGAGGAGCTTAAGTGCGAGAGGGTGATGACACCAGGGACTCTGTCTCCAGGGTGTAAAAGACTAAGCCCAAAAAATGGTGAGAAAACTGTTTCTATATCTGGATATGTGAAGATATGTTTATAGATATTTCCCATATCTGTATGACTGTAGATATGTTTATAAATATCTATACGCTCTCTCCTCTCTCCCCAGACTCCCCCCTGGCCTCGCCCCTGGCCTCCCCCTCTTCCTCGTCCTCCGGCGGGGTGGGCGGGGCCATGTCCCACTCCTACTCTTCCTCCCCTCTCAGTCTCTTCCGCCTTCAGGAGCAGTTCCGCCAACACATGGCCGCCACCAACAACCTGGTCCACTACCCCCCGTTCGAGCTGTCCTCGGCCAGCCCCTCGCTGCCCTACCTGGGCATGAACGTCAACATGCCCCCACCGCCCCTGGGCTCGCTGCCCTGCCAGTCCTACTACCAGTCCCTCTCCCACCACGCCCAGCAGGTGTGGAGCAGCCCCTTACTTCAGGCCTCCGGAGGCCTGCCCAGTCACAACAGCAAGACCACCAGCATAGAGAACCTGAGGCTGAGAGCCAAGCAGCACGCAGCCTCCCTGGGGCTGGACACGCTGCCTAACTGAGCCCCAGGCTCCGAGTGCGGCCTAGTTCCAGGCCGGAGGGAGCTTGGGGATAGCAGAGCTAGTCCTGCAGGAACCGTCACCTCCCACTTTCCTGTCCCGTGACTTTACGTGTCGTTCGATCCCCAGCTTCTGGTCTTCTAGAGGACATGGAGACATTTTGAGGAGAAAAAAAACAGTAACTAAATCAAAACAACATCTCACCTTTGGACCCTGATCCTCCCTACTGTCCCATGCCAGCGACGACGAAACACAACAACTCTGACGCAAGAGAACCTCCTGGACTGTGTGTGTGGGCATTACCCAGACTGGTAGGGAAATGACTCTTCGGATTGGCCAGAAGGGGACTAGACTTGGTTCCTGATTGGCCACTTATAGGTAACTGATTATGTAAAACACTTCCTGTATTGGTGATCAACCAGGCCCTGGGTCGGTAACACAACATTGTAACATGAAGTTTACAGATTCAACATGAACTGAGGCACTTTGAAGGGGATTCTGGGATCACAGATGTTGGGGTGAGGGGGGTATGGGGGGTGAGGGGGGAGGGCAGGGTGGTTGGGAGGGAGGGCGGGCGCATATCCTCTTTGGTGTTGCTGAGAGATCACTTCTATCTCTGGGCCATTAGTAAATCAATTAGCCTGCCTGTGTGTGTCTTGTACTACACAGCACACATAAATACACACACACACACACACACACATGAACACACAGCACACATAAACACACACACACATAAACACACACACACACATAAACACACAGCACACATAAAACACACACACACTCCAGTCATGTACACGTCATGTTGCTTAATTAAAGCTGACTAATTCTCCAGTTTAATGGCCAGTTTGAAACCACTTAGTACGCAGACTGGCTCTGTAATGGGAACATGATCCCAGTGAGTAAACGTACAATGCTGTTTAATTACATTGGGCTGTGGGCTGGGGTAGGGTGGGGGGGGAGCTGAGATGAGAGGGGGGGGGGGGTGTGATGAAGGGGGTGTGGGGGGGGGGGGGGCGTTTGCAATTACCAACGTGCATCTCATTTCAGACTGGCTTCTGCTTAGAGCTGCAGACTGAGCCAGGCTCAGAGCGGCAGACTGAGCCAGGCTCAGAGGGGCAGACTGAGCCAGGCTCAGAGCGGGCTGCAGACTGAGCCAGGCTCGTGAAGACACACTTCCTTACCGGCCATCTTCTGAACCAGGGGCATCCTGGTCCTTGGGGCCCGCCGTCCAGCACACCTGATTCTAATGAATAAGACAAGTCCCTGTAGAAACCATGATAACAACCATTCATTTGAATCAGGTGTGTTTGAGCAGGGAAACATCAAACATGCCGGACAACGGGCCCTGAAGACCAGTATTGAACACCCCTGTTGCAAACCAATGGAACATTGTATTGTACTTCTGGATAAATAAACAGATTTGGTGTTTCGTCTACAGATGGACGTGAGTAGTTCCGTCCATAATATAAACATTGTAGAGGTCACCTGGGTCTTCATTCTGAACCTGGTGACTGTGCACCTGCAGGTGTTGCTGTCTCACTAGGGGGCAGTGCTTTGAAGAGTGATGCCGGTCGATTAGGATTGTAGAGGAGGAGAAGAAGAATTCACGACTTCCTGCCAAAACAGGAAGTTCCTTTCTTGGCACTTGGGGGAGTGGGCGAAGTTTCCTCCTCCTCTTCCTCTGTCTTCTCTCTCTCCGTCCACATCACTCGTTTTGTTGTCGTCTGGCCGCTGTAAACCTGCTGTGTCTGCCACCTGAAAAGATGTACATTATTTTAATATGTAAAATAATAAGAAAAAAATATGTCTATCTATCAATGTTTACCCGTAAAGCTAATGTAAAATTATCCTATGTTGTAAATGAATTATTCAGATGCGTCTGAAGATGGCGTCGACTGTAGTCAAGTCAGATGTGAACTCTGTGTACAAGGGGGTTGAGGCAACAGCCCCCCTCACCTCATTTCCTGGACTACAGTTGCTATGGCGTCCGGGTGTCTGTGTTCCTGTTCCTGTTCCATGGTGATATGTGGTCTGTCTCCAGTCAAACCTCTCTGCAGGTCTAAGATGGTGGATGGTCAGATTTGTTTTTGTTTTGTACACATTTCTTTTTCATCTTCCTGTTAATTAAAAAATGTAAGTTTGGACAGTGGTGTTGTAAAATAAATCCCCTAAAATAAAATAGAAACCTTGCTTGGAGATCTTTGTAACCCACACTTCTAGACACTCTTCTTCTGCTGTTTTAAGAGATCTTCCTAAACTCTATGGAGTCAATGGAGGAGGTGGAGCGATGGAGGAGATAGTGTGCAGGAGATGGAGGAGGGATGAAAGAGATGGTGGGCGTGGAGGAGGTGGAGGGGAAGGCAGAGGACGGAGGGATCACAGGGGAAATGTACAAAAATGAAAGGAAGGGGAGGAAGGTTATGGGGATAATAATATATATGCAGCAAAAACAAAAATGTATCCTGGATCACAGGGGCAGAGGAAGTAGAGGAAAGAGATATAGGAAGAAAGAAACAGCAAGGTAGTGTGTGTGTAGAGGGGGTGAACGAGAGAGATCAGGGTAGTGTGTGGGTGTAGAGAGAGAGAGAGAGAGAGAGAGAGAGAGAGAGAGGGAGAGAGCAGGGTAGTGTGTGGGGTGTAGAGAGAGAGAGAGAGAGAGAGAGAGAGAGAGAGAGAGAGAGAGGGAGAGAGCAGGGTAGTGTGTGGAGCGTGGAGGGTGTGTGGGGACCGAAGTCCTCCCAGATGAACAAGCAGGCCATTATCCTGAAAAAACGACAGCCTCAGGCACTGATTAGGCTGCTATTATACTTTAAACAGCGTGGTTTGTCAAAATGCAAGACCCCCCACCTCTCTAACATACACACACACATGAGTTCTCTTTCTACCTTCCTCTCTTTTCCCTTCTCTCTCTCTCCCCTCTCTCTCTCTCTCCCCCCTCTTTCCTCTTCCTCCTTGTCTCTTTATCCCTCTCTCTCTTTCTCCTTCTCTTCTCCCCCCCTCTCTTTTCTCTCCCTTCCTAACAAGGTTGAGCTATGAGGACTAGCTTAGCACCCCAGATTTCCCTTTTACGTTTCCATTTTCCATATTTAGCTAATTCTCTGTCTCTCTCTTTGTATCTCTCTCTGTGTTTTTTCTTTCTCCTTGTGTAAATAACCAACAACATACTCTCTCTCACACACTCACTCACCTCACGCACACACACAGACCCTCACACACACCCTCACACACACACCCTCACACACACACTCCCTCACACACACACACACACACATACAGGACCCCAAAGCCATCATTGCCCAGTGTTCTAATGGGCACTTCATCTTTCCTGGTTATGAATAACCCCTCCCAGCAAAGCGGATGTAGACAGGGATAACACTGCAGATTATCCGAGCGTGTTTCAAAGTGTGTGTCGCCTCCGCCCTGCCTAGCTATGTGTGTGTGTGTGTCACCCCTGCCCCGCCCAGCTAGGTGTTGATACCTGGCTGTGTGACCTCATCCAAGGGCGTCCAGGCCGGGTGTTGATACCTGGCTGTGTGTCCTCATCCAAGGGCGTCCAGGCCGGGTGTTGATGCGCCCAGCTGCACGTCCTTGCTGCCCAGCCACGCAGGCTTGTGTCTGGGTACATGCTGCTGCTGCAGCCCCCTGGGACCAGGGACAGCACACACTGGTGGTCCACAGACACACACACACCTGGAATACACACATCTCCCCCCACCCAGAAAAATACACACACACAGCCCTCTATATAAATAAATAACCACACAAACAAACACACATCACCCTCTTTGAAATACTCACAGACGTTCATGTAGATGCAATTACACACACACACGTACATAGACACACACACAAACTGACAGACAAACACACTCCATCCTAGACAACACACACACACACCACAGACTCACTTAGACTCGCAACACACACACACACATCAGAGCCTGGGGCAGAACAGGGAAAGCTAGATTGTAATGTCGTGGGGTTAGGTGTGTTCATCCCCTCACCATGCCAGAACAGACGAGCCTCTATTTAACACCCTGCCTTAACACTGCTGGACACACAAAGATATACTGTACATACACATCCACACACACTTTATATGCACACACACACACACACGAAAGAGAACACACAAGTAACACACACACACATTTAAATAGCACACATACCCACACACACATTCAGAGAAACATACACACATTTAAACCCCCCGATGTAGAATTCTAAAAACTTCACATATCCTGTGCATCAAGTGCAACAATACCTGTCCTTAAAATGGTTATGCATTGAAGAACTTCACTGTAAAGAACGATAACAAAGAGGTTAAGAGAAAGGCGTGAATGACAGAAAAGAGAGAGGGGGAGGAAGAGAGAGAGCAGAGATGGGGGAGGAAGAGAGGGAGAGGGGGACAGAGAGAGGTGGGGAAGGAGAAGGGTGGGGGTGAGAAGAGAAGGATGGGGATGGGAGAGAAAGAGAAAGAGAAAGAGAAAGAGAAAGAGGAAAGAGAAAGAGGAAAGAGAAAGAGGAAAGAGAAAGAGAAAGAGAAAGAGAAAGAGAAAGAGAAAGAGAAAGAGAAAAAGAAAGAGAGAGAGAGAGAGAGAGAGAGAGAAAGAGAAAGAGAAAGAGAAAGAGAAAGAGAAAGAGAAAGAGAAAGAGAAAGAGAAAGAGAGAGAGAGAGAGAGAGAGAAAGAGAAAGAGAAAGAGAAAGAGAAAGAGAAAGAGAAAGAGAAAGAGAAAAAAAAGAAAGAGAGAGAAAAAGAGAAAGAGCTAGAGAGAGACATGGAGAGAACAACAGGTGGTTGAACTCCACCACCAGGGCCTCCCTCTATTCATTCCGCTTCATCCTTTCATTCTTCTCTCCTCCCTCCTCCTGTCATCCCGTCCCCCGATAATCCTCTTAGTGGAGGACAAGACCCCCTTTCTGGGGTGGCCCTGACTCAGCCAATGGGGGGACAGAGTCCTCTGTCTCCGTGACACCCGATTGGACAGGGATACCTATTTCTTTCATCACCCCCCCTCTCTGCTGATCCTCCAGGTGGGCTTGATAGTTGGACAGTCCCGTTACTCATCAAACTTTAAATCACACACTCACCGTTTTACACATACTATTACTCTACCATATTCTGCTGTGAAAGAGGGAGAAGGAGAGGAGAAGGAGAGGAATAGAGAGAGAGGAGGAGACGGAGGGAGAAGAGAGGAAGAGAAGGAGAGGGGAGGAGCGAAATATGGGAGTGGAGGAGAGGGGAGGAGAAGAAATATATAGAGAAGCAGAGGAGGAGAGGGGAAGAGAGGACTAGGGAGGATTACCTGCAGGGACCGCCCCCCCCCCACCCCCCACCCCAGGGTGAGATCCTGTCTCTGTCCCAGCAGACCAGGCAAGGCAGTCTGATCATTCTGTCTCCCTAGCAGCAGCTAGCATGCAGGGCGGTTCTCGTAACATACAGCTGTGTGTGTGTGTCTGTATGTGTGGGCAGGGTGGGGGGTGAAAGGACTTTTCACCCTTATGTTGGATTCAAATAAAGCTATGGCAACAGACACTCTCCTCTCTCTCCCTGTGTACACACACACATCACACGTACACACACACACTCTCTCTCTCTCACACACACACATCAGATCATTCAATAATGAATCCGCTAGTGTTCTATGGATGCAAGGGGAATTGAGAGTAACTCCTCCTTAATAGTCTTTCCTCTCCTGAGTGTTGAAAGATGTAAATTTATGTAAAAACCAATAGGAAACACATATTTACAATACGTGTAGGTAATCACAAGATGCCGCCACGACGTTCAGGCCTCGCCGACGAAAGCAGTCGATACAAAAATAGTTTTTATGTGTCATTAATTCCGTTTGTATTCCCGGCTACATCCGCTGTGGTCGCGGTAATACAGTAATCACTCACAATCGCTCTGAAAATTATCTGCACTCATCTGTGGAATAAAACAGGGAGGGCAGAAGGGGGGGGGGGGGGGTGTTGAGAGACTACCTCGTCCCAGTCTCTTTCACACTTTCTCATCCTTAATGTTGATGTGAGTCTCCGGGCGCCCGGCTCCCTCCCGCGCTGACGGTGGGACTCCACTCACGAGCCTCTTAATGGCAGCGGGAAGTCGATGATGTTCGGCTGTGGGAGCGCTCGTTAGCCAAACACACACCTCTGTCATGCTACATTGCGCGGCCCAGTGCGGCTGTGGGTCATCGGTAGTGCGACGGGCGGAAAGGAGGAGAGGATGGAAGTCTTTACGCTTAAATTAGATATCAGATGGGGGAAAAAAAAACGTAATATTGCATCCTTGAGTGATAGAAACACAAACCTGAGACAATTCAACCATAGAAATGGCAACGTCGGTGGGATATGAAGGGTAATTTTGAAGTTCATTATGACAATGTGCGTCCTGTTAGAGGCACCAGCATATGAAACTTTGAATATCCAAACAGAAAACATGCAAATGTATGATATGGAATAATAATATCTTCTCCATATATACACACAGGTCTATATGGATCCAAACATAATTTGCATGACATTTCTATGAGTGAAAGATGCTCGTGGTGGAGGTTGTCTAGAAGTAATAATGTTAAGGGTCAATAGGAAAACAAAGACGCTCTTTAACGTTCTGGTTTTTACAAAACATTTGAATGTCCAGTTTCTGTCACTTTGTCTCACACAACGTTGGGTCAAGAGGACTTTGGTTCTCAGCTCGACCACTGGCGACACCTTATGGCCAGACAAAGAATTGCACCTAAACAAAAACCAATAAGAATCCGCAAATAAACATCCATCAGCATCATGCTTCCTAACAGTATCACAACTCAAGGCTACAGAAGAGCAAAAGGAGATGACACTAAATGATGCTTTATTTTTTGCGGTTGGTCATAATACATTAATATACGATAATACATATTTTACAAAGGCTTTAGGTAGTCCAGTTCAGGGCCAGTCCAGTGCTAGCGAGTTTAGACGAGTCCAGACCGGTCTGATCTCTGCTCTGCTCCAGTCCTACCATAGTCCAGTCCTAGTTGAGCCTCCGCAGCTTGCACAGGTAGATGGGTCCAAAGTTGGCCGACAGGTGTGGCAGGACCAACTCGCCCAGGTTAGTGTCGGGGGCAAAGTGGAAAGTGTCCCTGAACAGGTGGGTGAGAGGTCGGAGGTCGACCACCTCCAGGGCCACGCCGTGCTCCTCCCGGGCCTGCAGGAGGGCCTGCTCCACCACGTACTGGTTCTGGAGCTGGGACAGGGAGCAGGTGGAGTACACCACCTCCCCCCCAGGACGCGCTGCCTGGATACCAGACCTGGAGGGGGGAGGAGGGGGGGGGGGGGGAGAGGACAAATGAAGGCATAGGCGGTAAGGAGGGAGGAGAAACGACAGATGGGTCAGAGAAGAGGAAGGACAGGGGGAGGTGGAGCCAGAAGGAGAGCCCTGACATCCCCACAGGCAGGGGGCGCTGGTGACCTACAGCAAGAGCTCCACCTGGACCTGAGGAAGACGCTGCCTCTCCTTGGTTCTCGCCCTCTTGAAGATGTTGTTCTCCTCCTCGATGAGAGAGTGTCTGTCTGTGGTGCACGGAACGTCCACTAGAACCTGAGAGAGGGAACAAGAAACTCAGTACGTCCAACATCCACAACAATCACAGCCCTCACAGATACAATTAGTTCCCCGAGTCAGAAAGACTGATCGAGCACTTACTCTGTCAAAGAAGTTTCTCTCAAACTCCTCCCACTTCCTGCCGTCAAAGGAAGTGATGCGCACCCTGTCGTCAGTGAGAAGCTCCTTGTGGACGAAGCTGCGGAGTACAGCGCGGAGACGAGCGGTACGCGACGACGACACGTCATTAACGCAGAGGAAGCCTGACACACACACTTTGGTTACTCACATCTCCATCGAGACATGGACTTCCAGTGAGCTGATCTTCTGTAAACCAGTGTACAAGACAGTACTTCCTCCTCCTGTGTTTTCCTGGTCTGTCTGACCTCTGCTGGAGAAACCTCGCTACTACAGTCAAGACATCTAACCTGGTATAGGGACAGGACACTAGAACAGCTAGCAAGAACAGCTAGCTAGAACAGAACACAAATATGAATCCTATCTGGGCCAGAGGTCAGGACTCAGGGGTACAGCAGGGTAACTTACGTAGGAGGCCAGTCTGCAGCAGGGCCAGGGCCTTACCCCCCGGGGCGGCACAGAGGTCCAGAACACTGTGGCCCTCCTGGACGTCCAGAACCAGGGCAGGCAGCACCGACGCTGCATCCAGCAGATAGTAGCCCAGCAGACCATACGCTCTGGGTCTGGGAGGGGGGGGGGGGGGGGGGGGGGGGGGGGGGGGGGAGGAATGGAGGGAGGAACAGAGGGAGGGTGAGATTGAGGTAGAGGCATTGAGAATGGAACAGAAAATGAGAGGCAAAGAGAGATCCTCCATGTGAGTGAAAAAAACACAGCAGAATTTGAGTATGAAACCACACCTGGCTGGCTTGAATCTCGAGATATCGCCTTTGGGATACACCAAACACCTGATGTTGGGGCTGAGTCGAGGAGTCGCCGCGACCTCGCCTGCTGCCCTGCTCCCTGTCTCCAGTTCGGCCTCGCCATCCTGACTAGAAGTGCCGGTCACCTCCGGGAGCCTGTCTGGCTCCGGAGCTCCACCCGCATCCGCCGGGACCGGGGCAGAGCAACCGACAAAGTCCACACATCCTTGTGCCCGAAGCTCAACCTCTACCTCCTCAGGGCTGGATAAGTTGTTGAGCAGGGCTCCGTATTTCTGGTCGCAGAGCATGCTGACGCGGACCGATGGCCACTGCGCTCCCAGCTGAAGACCGTAAGTGGAGTCGAAGTTCTGGAGAGCCAGGTTCGTAGCGGGGTACTTGGGCTGCGTGGTTGCCTGGATAAGACAACAACATTTTACCATGATTGTAAATCAGAAACGTTGACAAAACAGCAGGGACAGTTGGTCCATGGAATTAGTTAGCTAAATATTGAAAAAGCGAAGTAGCCTACTCAAGTTCGTTTTGTTGACATTTTTTTTTATATATAAAAATGTAAACGTAATTTCTTACATGTGTCCACACAAAACAAAACGTATGCACACGCTACATGTACAACATACCCATTTAGCTTTCACGCGATTCCTTCGTGGTGTCAAGCAACGCAAGTCTTTGATTTTCCGAAGCAGTATTCTCGTGTCAATGAGCGCCGCCATTGTTATGTGCAACATCTGCTAGTTCCGACCTTCTCTTTGCACCACATTTCCTTGGTTCCCCCTACGAGGTGGGAGGATCCCACACGCCAAAACTATGAACATGGTTGGAGAAGAGAACTGTACGTTAGGAAATAAACGTATAGATTCAAGTTTCCGGTGAACTTCTATGTGGTTCCTGCGTGTGACCTAACACGTCCTCCAGATTTAGTTTGTGAGCTAGGACGTGTATTTTGACTGTGGGTGTCATCTTTAGGTCGTTTTAGAGGTTATAATCATGGTTTTTGAAAACAAAATGATCAAGTACGACGACCCCGACGATGAGGTATTATAAATTATATAAATATGCCAATATTTGTACTGTTTTGTCTAATTTTCTGTCCTGTTTTTGAGGTAGTTACGCAACTGTTAGTGCCAAACCAAGTGAGCTAGTTGACCGGTTAGCCTAGCAGGCTTTATGCCAACATTCATAAAGCGCCTTTTTAGGGTCCTTAATATTTCCACTGCGGAATGCTAGGATATGTTAGGCATTTGAGCGGTAGTCTGTGATTAACCACCGTCGTGTGCTTGCTAAAGTGTGCCGTTTATATAGGTTATGACCATGTTTACTAATGTTGACATGTAAAACAAACAGCAATGTCCTTAAAGGGGCAATTGACTGGTTTTTTGGGGTATTTCACACTGTTCCTTAAGGTCTCCGAATAGGGTATGTAACATTGGTTGGGTTGAAAATGGCCCGGGTGCTGTTCTATGCCCTCTTACAGATCGTCTGAAATGTTCCCGGGAAAAAACACTAGCTTTTCTCCTTTTATGGTATGCTCATTAATATTTAGATAAGCTGCGCGCTGATTGGTTGGTTATCAACGAGTGAAGCTGGGAGCAAAAACGCAACACGGCCAACAGCAGCACTCGCTGAAACACTGAAGTTGGAGACTTGAAATAAAAACGCGCAAATAAATCTATTGTGTCTACACAACACTGTTTTCAACAGATTGACTATATAACATTTGAAATGATAACATTACTTGTTTCCACTTCTGTTGTTGAAGCAAACTGGATTGACTTAGGTGGGTAGAACATTAGGCTACAGCTTAGCAACCAAACGTTGTTGCAATCGTGATTCTACTCGGCTTCAGTTAGCTAGCTAGGCTAGCTCTAGATATCTTGCTGTAAAATAACATGACAAAGATCTGGACAAACATGCATGTGAATTGTAGATTTTCATTACACAGGTTATTTATTTGAATGAAACACAGTCAGGAACATGAATCAACGTTAGCCCCATTGCCAATAAACTAGGCTAAATTATTACACATTCTATGCTCTTGCATTAACTAGCAAGCTAAACTTGTTTACATGCCTACAGTCTAGGTGTTACTAGTAACAGTTACTAGCAATGCTAATGTATCCTGTATCTAAAACCTGCCTTTCTCCAGTTCTTTCAAATAGATTATCTAGACAGGCGTTAGCAATAAGCCAGACTGCAGTTCGTATTCTGGCTATTTTTCGGAAGCTTCCCTTCTAATGCCGACTACAGCTAGTCTAGCTAGAGTCATTTGATGTGTGTAGAAACGTATTTAGCATTCTACCTGGTATGCTATATACAGGAAACGTTAGCATTGCTAATAACTGTTAGCACAACATCTTACTGTCCTTATAGCTTGCGGTTGCAATGAGCATACGGTTGGAACAGCACCTCTTTCCAGGTTCAGTTTCCTAGCATATCCTGCTTGAAATTGTCCAAGGTTGTCAAAACTGTCTTGGGTGAAATGTTCAGAGCAAATGAATGATTGAGTGTCGAACTTCGCCTGGATCTTCTCATAGACAACAGCAGCCATGCCTGTTGAATGTTTGGCTCCTTGGGAAGACTGTAAGTGTTAGCCTTCCCTGTACAGCCTGGAACACAGCATTTACGACCGTGGTCCATAATCAATATCCTTGTTATAATTCAAAACGTTCTTCTTTGTAATTCCTTATAAGTAGCCTACACAGAGCAGCGCGCAGCTAAACTAGTATCGGAGATAGACGCTACCTCTGGCTGGTCTGGATGTAAATTGACGTAATACAGACCGATGTAATACAGACCAGAGCCAATAAGAGGGCGATCACCGGTCCTACGTAGGACCGGTGGCTTTGTTGAAAAGCTAGCGTTTTACAGCCAAATTTTTTCTTTTTGAGATTTGAATGGGATAGAGGTGTCAATAGACTTTGATATTCACGGTATGTTCAGTTTACCCTCCGAACTGTCGTTTTTCAACAATGACAAGGTTAAATCGGTTTTGCAGTCAATTGCCCCTTTAAATGGTCATAATTGTAATTTCAAGCTCTCGTTGTTTCAGTTATTCGACGGTCACGTGATCCGTGGGAAATAGTAACCTTTGTATTTTGAGCAGTCCTGTCGTGATCAAGGGCACACTCCGTTACCGTTCAACCGTGTGTGTTGGCCCGTGTTGTTGAGCATAGCCTCCGGTGTTGTCCTTATCCAGGAGGAGGCTCCGGCAGAGGAAGAGGCAGAGGCAGAAGGAGGAGATGAGGAAGAGGAGGAGGAAGAAGAGGAGGAGGAAGACATGGTGGTAAGTAATTTAATTGAAGTCAGTGAACTGAGAAGGTTCAAAGGTTACAAAGGACCGCTCGCATCAGGTGTTACATTTAACCATGTATGGTTAATAGTAGAATGAGGTATGGATCATTCTAGAACCGTATCCATGAGCAGTAACATGTAGCAGGTGGTACGGGTGTGAGAACATGCCCAGTACAACAAGCACTGCAAAGCAACTCCCCACATTAGTCAAGTTGAAGTGCATATCAGGTAAAGAGGAAATATAATAACTGTTTAGCAGACCCTAACCCTAGCAGATAAGGGAGGGGGCGATTTGTACCTGCAACCTTGTGATCTACAGTCAAACCCTCTCCTTAGCACCAAGCTATACCCATCCCCCTTAAGCTAGCTTCCATCGTTTTTTTTAATCATGTTTAAAGTTTGAAGTAAGTTTCATTATACATTCTAAAACGATTAATCTTCTACTCACTGTTCATCAAGAAAATCCTATTTAACAGCAACATCCTCGGTTATTTAATTTATTTATATATATGTATTGCTGCCGCCCACTCCCATTTGAAAACCAACCCGCTGGTTTTGCCAGCGTGGCTGGTGTGCGTTTACGCGGCTGCTCTGTGTTCTGCTCCTAGCCTGTGTTCTGCTCGTCTCTCTAACTGAGTTTTTCCTTGCCTTCCCTGAGGGTTTTGTTTGGTTGAGAGGCAGTTCTATGGGCGTATGTGAAGCCCTCTGTGACATGCTTGCGTGTAAAAAGGGCTATACAAATACATGATGAGTCGATTATTTATTGCTATCTGTATATTTAGGAACTTATTTAAGCTCAGCATAGATGTAAATTATGTTTTCTGTGTACTTATATGTTATGTTATGCCAGGTGCTTGCGTTGTCTTAAGAATTTCAGTGCCCAGTCTAACCTTGTGTTGTTCTGTGTACCTGACAAATAAGACTTGAACTTGAACGATCTGTGTTTCCCTGCCAGGACCCCTTAGAGACGATAAGGGCCAAGTGCGAGCAGTCTGAGCACTGCGCCCACACGCAGCACCGGCTGGAGGCCTGCACACAGCGCGTGTCCTCCAGGGACGCCACCGAGGAAGACTGCACCGAGGAGCTGTTTGATTTCCTACACGCGCGGGATCACTGTGTAAGTGTGTGGAAGAGGGGTGTGTGTGTGTGAGAGGTTGGTGTGAGTAACAGAGGTGTTAGTGTGTGTGTGTGAGATTAGCGAGAGAGGATATTGGTGTGTGTGTATACTGTAGTGTTTGTCTAGTCTGTATATAACCTTCTGCTTGGACTATGAGGTCCGTATAGTCTTTATGTCCACACTTCAGAGGTTGTTGACAACACACATTAAAACTGTTAGTTCGCCAGCATGTGTTGCTAAGTGACTGTCCCTGTTGCCTACCTGAATCCCCTCTTCTCTCTTCCTACAGGTAGCACACAAGCTCTTCCATAGCGTGAAATGAACCCCTTTCCCCACCTACCACCACCCCCGTCAGTTCCATTATTATGTCCCAGCTGTGGAATAATTATTTAAATTCTTAATGCTAAGATTGTATGTATGTGCTGTCCAGAGAACTTGAGGAAAAACACAGCTATAGTTATGTATTCATGTGAATAAAAGTATGATTCTTGTTAATATTTGTGTGGGGTCCCTAGAATGAAACACCTACCTGAAACATCCACCCACAGAATGGGTGTAAGTATTACCTCTGCTGTCATGGTGACGGTTTCTGGGAGACCAGGCTAGGCTTGTCACTGCCAGTTCAAGGGTCACGTTCAACAGAGCAAAACGTCCTTTAGTGTTAAACACTCAATCTGTTTACTGTGGAATCAAGTACTGTAATAATAAACCTCTTTCAAGGAACATGTAATAAATCGCAGCTCAACCCACCACTCTGTGCTTGAAATTTAGGGAACCGTGCGCGCTTGAACGTGACCCGGGTCTGAAGCGTCTCTTCACCCTGCCCTTCCAGAGAACAACATTGCTAGTTTGTGTAATATTATGGCCTAGTGACTAACTTGAGCATCAGGTGGACAATGTTTATTCAGATTATCTCAAACAAGTTCAATAAATTAGACAATGTTGGTGGGGCTTCCTACCCTGAAACGACATCTGTCCTTTTCACGAAATAAAACTTCACCTCTGGTTGGTGTCATTATTCCCGAGTTGACCAAAGACGTAACGGTTCATCTTCAAACTGAAGTAATAGTGTTTATTCCTACTAGCGCCAACTCAAGCCCAAGTTTAGCACTGGTTATACCTTACAAAACAGTAAAAATATACATGTAAATTGTGATGTGTGGTCGCTTTGTTTAGTGAGCTCCTAGACATACTAGTTTCACACACACACAAATACAAGTTTGAAGTAATAGCACTGCCTCCT
The DNA here is from genome assembly GCF_021917145.1 of Hypomesus transpacificus. Lineage (NCBI taxonomy): Eukaryota > Metazoa > Chordata > Actinopteri > Osmeriformes > Osmeridae > Hypomesus > Hypomesus transpacificus. The sequence continues at coordinate 13,010,737 of NC_061069.1, read as the reverse complement.
TCCTTTGAAACTAGGCACTGGTCGTGGCATTTTTTACCCCCCTGAGATTACCTTCTATGTTGGTAGCTATGGCCCCAGGTACCCAGTATACTATCACCGGTGACTGTGATCTGGGGATCTCAGCTAGAGTATGGATAAAAGCATCTGAAAATGAATGCATGTAAATGTAATCTAATGTTACGGGTTGAAGAAATCACTAATCACCAGTGCTGTAGTCAAGACCACCTACACTGAGACCAAGTCATGACCAAGACCTAAACTGTGTCTACTACCGCGCACTTGTGCACTCCTGCACTGACTTTCAGTGCTTAGGACGCTTCACTCACAAAACCTGCAGAATTCAGTGCACTGAAAGTACCCGGATGGTGCACTGCAAACGGTCCCAAAAAAAAAGACACAAACACTGCCACTTCCTGTTCCGACACAAACACTGCCACTTCCTGTTTCGACACAAACACAAACACTGCCACTTCCTGTTCCGACACAAACACTGCCACTTCCTGTTTCGACACAAACACAAACACTGCCACTTCCTGTTCCGACACAAACACTGCCACTTCCCGTTCCAACACAAACACTGCCACTTCCCGTTCCGACACAAACACAAACTGCCACTTCCCGTTCCGACACAAACACAAACTGCCACTTCCTGTTCCGACACAAACACTGCCACTTCCTGTTCCGACACAAACACTGCCACTTCCTGTTTCGACACAAACACTGCCACTTCCTGTTCCGACACAAACACTGCCACTTCCTGTTCCGACACAAACACTGCCACTTCCTGTTCCGACACAAACACTGCCACTTCCCGTTCCGACACAAACACTGCCACTTCCTGTTTCGACCCAAACACTGCCACTTCCCGTTCCGACACAAACACTGCCACTTCCTGTTTCGACCCAAACACTGCCACTTCCCGTTCCGACACAAACACTGCCACTTCCTGTTTCGACCCAAACACTGCCACTTCCCGTTCCGACACAAACACTGCCACTTCCCGTTTCGACACAAACACAAACACTGCCACTTCCCGTTCCGACACAAACACTGCCACTTCCCGTTCCGACACAAACGCAAACACTGCCACTTCCTGTTCCGACACAAACACTGCCACTTCCTGTTCCGACACAAACACTGCCACTTCCTGTTTCGACACAGACACAAACACTGCCACTTCCCGTTCCGACACAAACACTGCCACTTCCCGTTCCGACACAAACACTGCCACTTCCCGTTCCGACACAAACACTGCCACTTCCTGTTCCGACACAAACACTGCCACTTCCTGTTCCGACACAAACACTGCCACTTCCGGTTCCGACACAAACACTGCCACTTCCTGTTCCGACACAAACACTGCCACTTCCCGTTCCGACACAAACACTCACAGACACTGCCACTTCATGTTCCGACCAAAACACAAACACAAACACTGCCACTTCCTGTTCCGACAAAAACACTAACACTCACAAACACTGCCACTTCCTAATCCGACACAAACACTGCCACTTCCTGTTCCGACACAAACACAAACACTGCCACTTCCTGTTCCGACACAAACACTGCCACTTCCTGTTCCGACGCAAACACAAACACTGCCACTTCCTGTTCCCACACAAACACTGCCACTTCCCGTTCCGACACAAACACAAACACTGCCACTTCCTGTTCCGACACAAACACAAACACTGCCACTTCCTGTTCCGACACAAACACTCGGGTCGGAGAAAAAATGAAGTACTATGTAAAACATAGAGATTAACACAAAATAGTTTGTAAAAGGTTACTGAACAAGGCAGTAAAAAAGGTGCGAAGCGCAGAAAACGTAAATTCCCACAACATAGGCGACAACAAAACTTTATTCATGTTAAAGAAGTGCATAATTCCCAATGTCGAGCAGAGAGTAATAAATAGTATAAAAATAAAACTTTTAAAAAGTAGTTTCTGATCAAGCGGCAGGTGTAAGTCCAGTTCCATGATGCTGAAGGAGATTCATAACGGAGGTAGAAGAAGGAATGTCGTCACAGCTGTTCCAGAGAAGGTCGCTTTGGAGATCCCCTTTCTGAACAAGGCCAGTCACTCCGAATATCATAAGGGGCCTGTTGTAACCAGTCTGTCAGTCTGGGTGCGTGTGAACAGAGTATATCTGTGTCAGGCTGGACATGCATGCACACCTCACAAACGCTGGTTTTCCTTGTTGCTCTGGCCCACAAACTCATCCATAGATGCCTGGAGAAGGGAGGACAGGAGAGAGAATCTGTGAGCACTGAAGTCCTAGAAACAGAAACTTTATCCTGACATCACTCATGAAGGGACCAATAAAATAAAAATAAACGTTTCACATTTTTTACGACGCGACTGCATACTTCCTGTGTGACGGCATACTTCCTGTGTGACGGCATACTTCCTGTGTGACGGCATACTTCCTGCAGACTCAAGGTGTCTGAGGACAGGAACCCTGAATAGACCGCATGAAAGGACTGCAAGCACAGAAGGCACTAAGAACCTTCCTCCACCAGGGGGCAGCAGAGGGCCAGCTAACTAACCTAAGACGAGGAATAAGAAATCCTGGGAGGAGGAATGGAGTGAGGGTTCCCCTCCTCCAGAGACGGTCGTGATCCAGTGACATGCAGACCAGAGGCTGCAATATATCTTAAATATTGAGTCAGGTTCCTTCATTTTTTTGGAGGCTGCGAGGTCAGACTCTGATCTCACCTGCAGTAGCAGCCTCTCCTTCCTCAGCTTCCTGTAGAAGAGGAGCACTTCCGGGTCAGCACGGACCACGCGGGGGTCAAAGTCCATGACCCTCAGCCCCTCCAGGCTTCTGGCCCTGGACAGAGCCACATAGGCCTGGCCGCTCTCGAACACACGCGCCAGCGAAATCTCCACGCAGTCCAGGGTCATGCCCTAATATACACACACACACACACACTTCAGTTAAAACAACGCAGCAATCCAGAACAGAGCCTTCCGTTTCCGTAGAGACAGGGTGTTATTGGTTGCCGTGTCGGCCCACCTGACTCTTGTGGATGGAGATGGCCCAGGCCAGTTTGAGTGGCAGTTGTTGCCTGCTGAGATAGAGCCCGCCCCCGGCCTTGAACATCCAGCGCTCCTGCTTCAGCACCTCCGTCGCTCCGCACAGGAAACGCACGCGCGGGAGCCCTGGAGCAAGAAAGGAAGTGAGGTCACTCAGTCAGCCGGACGCAAGGTCAGTTAGTTCAAGTCTTTTATTTGTCAGGTACACAGAACAACACAAGGTTAGACTGGGCACTGAAATTCTTAAGACAAGACAACGCAAGCACCTGGCATAACATAACATATAAGTACACGGAACAAATTTACATCTATGCTGAGCTGAGTTAGACAGCAGGTAGTGAGGTCGCTCCGGCGTTGGAACACCGTAGCTCTCAAACAGTCTCTGTCACACGCGTGACCCCCCCGTGTGAACACAGGAAGTGGTAAACAACCTTGTTTTCCTGGCAGGAAGTCGACGACCACACCTCTGGCCCCGTTCACCAGCCCTCGCTGCACGTCCAGGTTCTTAGTCAGCATCACCTGGGGAAAGACACGCCTTGTTCACCTGAGCTCCAGGTCAGATACGCCCCATTCAGCCGGTCCACACCCACGTATCCCTCCGCCCGGTACTAACCTGCGCTCCCACTTTAAGTTGCAGCAGCCGGCTGACGGGGCTCTGGGCGTCGATGGTCTTCACCAACGCCGGGTCGCTGTCCAGCGCCTCAAACACATGCTCCGCCCCTGCGGGAGGTACCGGAATACGAATTTAAGTTTGGTTGAGCGAAACAAAATATACATAATAAAAAAAGAAAACATTTGCGCTACCTGGCAACTGCTGTAGTTTATTCTCATTGGTCAGCTCCACGTCATCCTTGTGCGTGCACAGCCTGGTCGCTAGGATACCGTCACGCTCTATCTTGTGATAGGCGCTCTGCATCAGCTTGGCCGTGACTTCCTCTGTGACCCTGCGTGATTGGTTGACATCCACGGGGGGTCGTTACAACACTTCCTGAACAATACCAACCAATAGGTGCGTTCACATGGACTGACTTCATGCAGCGCTGCAGCCGGCTGCTGACTTGAAACAGTGAATTCTGGTTAGACTTTCTGTCCAACTAGAGACGGCGCCGGGGCTAGGTCACTGTGACGTAGCCATCAAAGTACAGTGAGATCGATTTGAGAACTGCCGGCTGTGTAGCCGAGCGCATTTTCTCAAGAGCAACTGCACGGGTTTTAATGACGGCATAGCTATTTCATGATTGGCCAGACTCGCACACCACAACTTTGACGGGCATTTTGTAATTATTCTGACACCTTCAGTTTCGCCAATGCTCAAATCCGGACCAAACTGTTTAATTGAATAAAAAATGTGTTGAAGAAAGGGTTTCACTTCACTAACGGAAAGACTATGTTCAATTATAAATAAAGTAAAGTAAGCAAACAGCGCTTAATCGGCCGTAACTGACATCAACGCAGCAAACCACTAGAAGCTGGAATGTCCGACTTCACAGAGCCGTTTTCAACTCCTCCCTGACTGCAAGCGGCTACTCTCGCCGGTCGTTTCATGCAGCCGCGGTCCATGTCAAATGCACCTAGTAATACAATGACTGTCTTCTGATCTGACCAGTAAGAACTAAGACAAACGCAGCAGCATACATGCATTAGGGTTGGGTGCAGCTCAGTAAGAGCACGTGACTGCTGACCAAGAGGTTACAGGTTCAAAACCCCCCTCTATACTTTGGATTGAAACATCTGCTGAATTTATACGGTATTGTTGTCATTAGGTGCCTTTGTTTCGACAGCCCGTACCTGCCCACCCTGATGGCCTGCAGCAGGGAGATGAAGCTCTGGTCCGTTTGTCTCCGCACTTCCATCAGCTCCATGTTCACCTGCACCACCTTCCTCCAGCTCCTGGCCTGGGGGTCACACAGGGGTCAGAGGTGAAAGGTCAGATGGATGATTAAAACCTGCTGTCCTGGTGCGCGGTACTTCTCTGTGGTAGTCAGACTAAGATAATTGGAATAGAGTCAGGGGCGCCAACACAGACAACATTCATAAAACTTTCCAACTTCTAAAGGTTACTCTTTTATGCTTCGTAAACAGAAGTTATGTGGACTTTCTTAACCATCTCATCTGTAAGCTTGGTCCTAACCCCAATATCTGTAAACTCAGTTTAACCCTGACCTCTAACTTGATCTCTGACCTGGAAGCAGAAGCTAGCCTTGCCCTTGCCCCTGGACACAGGAGGCAGCTGGAGGAAGTCTCCACACATGATGAGCTGGATTCCGCCGAAGGGCTGAGACGACCTCCTCACTGACCTGGGGGAGGGGAGCAATCATATTTGTATTTTTATTTTTAAATAAGTGCCTGTTAGCTGAGACGTGGTTAATTAGCAATATGGCTAGTAAACACAGTTAAAATTGTTAACATCTGATCCTCAAACGTCGACTTTAGATAAACGCGCCTGCTTCCTGAATCAAATGTAAAACGTTCCGCATCCCTCCGCCCCGAGACGTAGTCCCCATACCTGGCGACGGCCTCCAGCTTGTCGAAGAACTGACCGTCCACCATGGAGACCTCATCTATGACCAGGTGCTGACAGCTGGTCCAGTGCTGCAGCACCCCGGGCCTCTGGGCCAGCTCCAGACACTGCTCCAAGGGGGCCGCACCTGAGCCCATACCTGGGGGGGGGGAGGGGATGTGGGGGGGCAATGAGGAGATAGAGAGAGGGGGGGGGGGGTGAATGAGAGAAGGGGGAGGGTGAATGAGAGAGGGGGGGGTGAATGAGAGAGGGGGTCAGGGTGAATGAGAGAGGGGGGAGGGGTGAATGAGAGAGGGGGGAGGGTGAATGAGAGAGGGGGGAGATGAAGGAGAGAGCGCGACAGATAGAAAGAGATGAAGAGGAAGAGAGAGAAGGAGAGGAAGGAAAAGAGGATAGTTAGTATTTTCCTTTAGAGACAAGTTCAGGAGACCCTGTTACACACACACCCAGTAGCGTAGCTAGTGTACTGACCTGCAAAGCTGTGTAACGTGGTTCCTCCAATGTGACAAGCCGCCACCCCAGTGCTGGCTGTAGCGTAGGTGCTTTTGGGTGGCAAGGACCCTACAATCCTCTTCAGCAGGAAGGACTTCCCTGTGCCTGAACCAAAATACAGCAACAAATAAAAAGACTGCATCCAAAAGTAACTTTCAGTGGGGGGAAATCAAACCTGTTAACTTTTTTTTCTGTCAAATACCCAAACCACTAAGCTAAAGCGGGGAGTCAGATGGCTGAGCGGTGAGGGAGTCAGGCTGGCAATCAAAGGTTGCCGGATTGATTCCCCGCCGTGCCAAATGATGTTGTGTCCTTGGGCAAGGCACTTCACCCTACTTGCCTCGGGGGGACTGTCCCTGTACTTACTGTACAGGTCATTCTAAAAAAAATTGCATATTGTGATAAAGTTCATTATTTTCCATAATGTAATGATAAAAATTAAACTTTCATATATTTTAGATTCATTGCACACCAACTGAAATATTTCAGGTCTTTTATTGTTTTAATACTGATGATTTTGGCATACAGCTCATGAAAACCCCAAATTCCTATCTCAAAAAATTAGCATATCATGAAAAGGGTCTCTAAACGAGCTATTAACCTAATCATCTGAATCAACTAATTAACTCTAAACACCTGCAAAAGATTCCTGAGGCTTTTAAAAACTCCCAGCCTGTTTCATTACTCAAAACCGCAATCATGGGTAAGACTGCCGACCTGACTGCTGTCCAGAAGGCCATCATTGACACCCTCAAGCAAGAGGGTAAGACACAGAAAGAAATTTCTGAACAAATAGCCTGTTCCCAGAGTGCTGTATCAAGGCACCTCAGTGGGAAGTCTGTGGGAAGGAAAAAGTGTGGCAAAAAACGCTGCACAACGAGAAGAGGTGACCGGACCCTGAGGAAGATTGTGGAGAAGGACCGATTCCAGACCTTGGGGGACCTGCGGAAGCAGTGGACTGAGTCTGGAGTAGAAACATCCAGAGCCACCGTGCACAGGCGTGTGCAGGAAATGGGCTACAGGTGCCGCATTCCCCAGGTCAAGCCACTTTTGAACCAGAAACAGCGGCAGAAGCGCCTGACCTGGGCTACAGAGAAGCAGCACTGGACTGTTGCTCAGTGGTCCAAAGTACTTTTTTCGGATGAAAGCAAATGTTGCATATCATTCGGAAATCAAGGTGCCAGAGTCTGGAGGAAGACTGGGGAGAAGGAAATGCCAAAATGCCTGAAGTCCAGTGTCAAGTACCCACAGTCAGTGATGGTCTGGGGTGCCATGTCAGCTGCTGGTGTTGGTCCACTGTGTTTTATCAAGGGCAGGGTCAATGCAGCTAGCTATCAGGAGATTTTGGAGCACTTCATGCTTCCATCTGCTGAAAAGCTTTATGGAGATGAAGATTTCATTTTTTCAGCACGACCTGGCACCTGCTCACAGTGCCAAAACCACTGGTAAATGGTTTACTGACCATGGTATTACTGTGCTCAATTGGCCTGCCAACTCTCCTGACCTGAACCCCATAGAGAATCTGTGGGATATTGTGAAGAGAAAGTTGAGAGACGCAAGACCCAACACTCTGGCTGAGCTTAAGGCCGCTATCGAAGCATCCTGGGCCTCCATAACACCTCAGCAGTGCCACAGGCTGATTGCCTCCATGCCACGCCGCATTGAAGCAGTCATTTCTGCAAAAGGATTCCCGACCAAGTATTGAGTGCATAACTGAACATAATTATTTGAAGGTTGACTTTTTTTGTATTAAAAACACTTTTATTGGTCGGATGAAATATGCTAATTTTTTTAGATAGGAATTTGGGGTTTTCATGAGCTGTATGCCAAAATCATCAGTATTAAAACAATAAAAGACCTGAAATATTTCAGTTGGTGTGCAATGAATCTAAAATATATGAAAGTTTATATCATTACATTATGGAAAATAATGAACTTTATCACAATATGCTAATTTTTTGAGAAGGACCTGTAAGTCGCTCTGGAAAAGAGCATCTGCTAAATGACTAAATGTAAATGTAAAGCCTTTCCTATGCCAGATGTAGACTCTCCCCCAGAGTACCTGCACTCCCGGTGAAGAAGACGTTCTTGCCGCTGAGCACAGCGCTGAGCACGGCCGCCTGGCCCCGGGTCAGCTGACGAGCTGCAGGGAGAGACAGGGTTGGCCTCTTGCTGGGCGGCAGGGCTTTCACCTGGGGATCAAAGACAACCTCAACACAGGGGAGATGATCTTCAGGATGGACTATTTTGTTGATGAGTGAGTGAGTGAGAAAAGAATGAGTGGGAAAGAGAGAGAGGTTATTTTTTGAGAAATGTATGACTGTTTTAGTGTGTGAGATGATTGATAAGCAGCCATTCCCAGGACCACAGGACCCACCCTGCAAACAACCCCTGTGGAAGGAACTTCCTGGATGCTACAACATATAGTCACCCTAAACTCAATTCAGTTTGCTTTACTGGCATGAAAGAGCAAATATCCTGAAATACAGCTCTGGAAAAAAAAATTTGAGACCACTGCAGCTTTTTCTTTCAATCAAAAAAAAAGTTCAGATTTACTCTTCTGTTCCTCACTCAAAAGTTCTTCTCAACTTTTATTTATTTATTTTTTTTTAATGAAAAAAGTGGTCTCTAACTTTTTTCCAGAGCTTTATACATTATCCATGTAGATTATATAAAACTCACCGGACTGGAGTCACAGTCTGTCCGAGATCTCTTGACCTGTTGCCCTCCAGTTATCTTATTCAAGTTCCTCTCAAGGAGTCGTTTGGAGGTCAGAGGAGCATTCACTTTGCTCCTCAGTTCATTCGCCTTCTGCACGTCCTTCTGTTGCAACGGGCTGATGGTGTCGAAGCTCCGCGGTAGACAGGCTTTCAGCTTCGCCCGGTCGGTGAGTGGCGTGCCGGTTTTCCACGCCTGATACTTGATGCTCAGGGTCTTCAGGAAAACGTTCAGCCGGTGAGGCGGGCAGTCGGAGATCAGCACCTGGATGTTGTCCGGGAGCAGCTTGACGGTGCATTTGCCGTCTTTGGCGAACCGCGTGAACAGCTGAAAGTCTTTGAGTGGGTAGTTCTGTGGTACTTTCCCGTCGTGGACACGCAGGATGATCTCCTGGAACTCGTTTCGCCCTAAAACAACCCCTGCCTTTCGGATGACCTGGCGTTTGATTGCCTGGCCAGACTGATTGAGGCGCTCCACCACAACACAGCACTGGAGCTGCGAACCATCGTCTTCTTGCAGCATTGAAACTGTTGATTTATTCTGTGGCGTAGTGTTGCAAAAAGTAGTCTAATTACAAAACATCCAAGAGTTAGATTAAATCGATGGCTAGTACATTTCTCGTTAACGTAGCTTTGTTTGGCTGTCGCTGTTCAACGCCAAACACAAAGACGGACTACTCTACTTTGTCACACCCCATAAAACATAGACTAGCTGTATTTTCACGATTTTTTAGCAAATACATTAGGACAACATTAAATTAGAAGTTTACCTTTGTTCTAAATCTGTAGATAACCTTGATATTCCGATCTCAGTTTAAAGTTACCTAGTCTGAACAACTCAAAGCCGGTTTCAAATAGTCGTTCCGTGATTCTTAACCAATGAAATCAGGGTGCTTTAAAACTGTGGCCAATAAACGCGTATTGAACATACTGACGTATACCCTGAGAGGTAAACGGCCAATCGCAGTGGCAAATGAAGGTTACGTCAGCAGGCACGTTTTCTTATGTCTTGTTTGAAAACACCTTAACCGGGGCCCGTCAGCGTCCGTTCTCCGTACGTCGCTTATTACATCTGAGATAAAATGACACATCCAAGATGACATCATCGTTCTAATCATGACTAATTTGGTTCTTCTAACATCCTTGTTGTTTATGATTAGTATAGCTGGATTGAGTTATGCGTTGGTCTAACAGGGGGTATGTATCGATAGAAGCCTTGATCAGCAACGCTGCTATTGGCTGCTCATATAAGTCTATGGCTGCTCACCATGGCCAAAAAGAGCGATCCGTGTTTTCTGCTAATTATTCTTGCACCTTCTGAAACTGGTTGTTCTCGAGGATAAAACGAAATAGTTAAATTATTTACCTATACTATAGTATAATAGGCTAATAGTATACTTAATCTGCTTCCACAATACATTGATGCTTCTGTTTTAAACTGCAAATCATACAAATATTGCATGATCCATTTAACATACCCATATCCAAAGCGTCGTACAAACAGCATAAATAAAAGTAGACCTAGAGCAGAAATCTTTATATATTATTTCAGATTCTGAATGGCCATTGTGTTTGTAGAGTGTGATTGCATTAGTGTCTCTATGTAGCCTGCGTTTGCGAATTGCATGAGAGTGTCTTTATAAGCTTGTAACGGCTCTGGAAGGATCCACTCCAAGCACTGACAGCGGTCAATAGATCAACACAGCGTCTTCACTCCAAAGTTGCTAATCCACTTGACGAGGAGTACGAGTGAATCTGCTACAACCTCCCTCACAATACTGACTACGACACACGCTCGCGCCACAACGTCCATGTTGTCTTCAAAAATTAACGGAGTCAAACATAGGCCATCTCGTACCTCCATATCTGTGTGTGTGTGTGTGTGTGTGTGTGTATCTCTGTCTCTATGCTTCTTTCTCTCTCGTTGTCTCACTCTCTCCTGACTGTGTCATCGCCCGGTATCTTTGGCGGGATCCCGACCTGCGTACCCGAAGCTTTGAGGTTGATTTAAGTACGCGGGGGTAATGCCGATTATTGTCTTAAGGGCTAAGGGTGCAGGCTGGAGATCCACAAGACCCCTGACGTCTCTGTTAATTCCGCCATCCTGCTCGGCCTCTTGAGCTTTCACACAAGGCAGTAGAGGGACTTTCTTCTGAGGTAAATTTAGGTATATTGTAAATGCTTATGTATAATTTTTGCTCACACTTGAGTACATGCACAAATATAAATGACAGTAGAAAAAAAACACAAGTTGTAAAAGTCATATAGTTTTATTTTTGAAATAATCCAGGATTCAAACATGTTCCTGATTGTTTTTCTTCCTACTGCAGTACCTCATGTAATGTTCTCATTTCTCCATACGTATTTACAACATATGTTTATCATTTTCATAGCATAACTTCACATAGTAACTGTAAAAACTCAACTCTGGGATAAGGTCTGAAAAGGTTGTCACTTAAAACCCTTGTGCTGCTTTCTGGTCATTGTGACCCACATTTTGCACCACGACGGTGGGTCACAATGACTCGAAGGCAGCACAAGGGTTTTAAAGATTAAATGACTTAATGCCCTTCGTCCAGAAAACGTGTAGGTCTTGTTATAACGCTAACTAACTTCTGATTTAGAACTCAAACTTCACATCTGTGGGGAAGAATTGCAAGATTTGAGTTTCTCACACACTCAGCTATCTCAGGTAAGAAAATAGCTCTCATATAGGTCTCTTTAGGGGGAAAGGGCTAAAAACTACATATTCCTGGTACAGGAACATATGCAATCACAGCCCAATCCTCAGAATGCTCCTTTCCTCTCCCCTCTACTGTCCTCCTCTCTCCTCTACTGTCCTCCTCTATTGTCGTCCTCTCCTGTCCTCCTCTGCTCCCCCTCCCTCGGCTCCTCTTCTCCTTTCCTCCTCTCCTTTCCTCCTCTCCTACCCTCCTCTCCTTTCTTCCTCTCCAGCCCAGCCTGGTCTAGGCCTCGCAGCCCAACTGAGTTGGGCTTTAGCACCAGCTACACATCTCTTCTCTTCTTAGACATTTCTGACTAGCAGCTATGCTGTGCACCTCTCTCTTCTGTGCATAGATCGACATATACAATATATACAAACACAACACAGTTTACAATTGAATGGCTGACTAGCAGACAGAGCTAGTGGCCAACCTCAGTGTTTGGAAGGCCAGGGGTCGTGGCTAGGTTAGCTAACACCTGCTAGTTCTGTGGCTGTTACGAAGCACTTTTCTTTGTATAGAAACAGCTGAGAACTCACTTGCTTGGGACCGCTTCAGTGTGTAATATGATCCTTGATTTAAAGGGTTTTGGTTTGGCCTGAACACCTTTCCATCAGGGTGGGTTGTAAAATTTGCGAAAAGTAAAGTAAAAATCTCTGCCTCTGGAGAATAAAAGGGAAAATAAAATAAACTCTTCTATCAAATTACATGACTGGATCTCAATCAAGTACTGAGAGGAATTCTCCATCGTACAATAAACAACTTTTGAGGCAAGCCCATTGGGCCGACACCCGACGTTTGCACTGGTCTACGTACACTATCTTGTCTGGCACATCTGTGGCCCAGAGCCTGTTATTATTCATTACTTATCTATCTTTGGTATCTGCAACATGAAAGATGAATCTCAGCGCCCCCTGTGGGTGAGGTGATGCTACTACATCATAAGAAACAGTCAGGAGTAGCTGCTGACTGAGGAAGACAACGATCATGTCGCCTCTTCTACCTCCCTATTAGTTCAAAGCTCAGTGACAAGAATCAGTCCAGAGCAATCGATCACTAATACCACCAGCCACCGGCTCAGAGCCCAGAAGCACGTACATTTCCTGTCCAAGCTGCAATTATTTTAAGTGTGTGTTGTAGTTTTTTTTTTCCTTCCTCTGATTAAGTTAACAAAAATGAACGAATCGTTTAGTTTCCGATGTGTCGGTTTTAGACTTTGGCCAGTTTGGCTCACAGCAACGTGCAGGTGCCAGACTTCCCGCCCTCGCCTCCGCCCCCGGTCGACTCTTTCCTGTTGGGGTCGTTCAGCTCGTCAAACAGGTTGGTTTCAATCATCTCCTGTTGCCATGGGATCGGCACGGCACCCGTGCTGAACTCTTTGAAGAACTTGTCGTCATTGGCGTCGAACTCGATGCCCTTGATCTCAGAGAAGTCTGCGATGTCGCCAGTGTCCTTGGCGTAGACAACGTTGGGTTTGGGCACCCATGGGGGGTCCACCAGGCCAGCCTCGAGACGGGGGAAGTTGATGGCTTTGAACCACTCATGCTTCCTCGGGTCGTCGGTGGGGTTTCTAGGGAGAAAAGACAAAACAGATTCAAGTCTCGTTGGGATCACGCCGAAGGAACAGCTGTGTCTGGAAGACGCACACCTGAGCAGCCCTCGTACCTGCAGCCCAAACGTTCCTCAATCTTCTTCTTCAGGAACAGCTCGATGATGGCCTTGGTCGGAGCGTCGAAGCCCTTGTGTTCCCAGGGGGGCTGGTCGTTCTGGATGCGACGCTGAACTTCTTCCTTCTCCACTTTCTCCTTCTTGGAATCGGGACCCTTGAAGGGGGTGTAGCCGGCCACCATCTCGTAAATACTGCAGCCCAGCGCCCACCAGTCCACGGACTCCCTGTAGGGGGTGCTGTTGAGGATCTCTGGGGCCATGTAGGCTCCTGTTCCAGCCTGGACATGGGAGGGGAAGTGGGCAAAAGGTGGAGATTAGGGGGAGAGGTCACAGGGGAGGCGGGCAAAAGGTGGAGATTAGAGGGAGAGGTCACGGGGGGCGGGTTGGACGGTCAGGTGGGGACGAAAGGGATAGGCAAGTAAAATGAAGACAGATTTAACAGTTAGAGGGGATCTCTCGCTCTGGGGAACCTTTGAGGAACGCTGCTAGGCTATGAGCCGGTCTGAACTTGTGTTGAACGATGGTTCTTGTTGGTCATGGGGATCTTTACAAAAACAGCAGGAAAATACATGATGGTTCCTGCTTCAGACCAACTGAATGTTAATCTGATTTAAAGGACGTAAGAATTAGATGCTAACACCTTCCTGGTTGGGTGGTTAGAAGGCGCTACCTGAGTATACGTTATATAAATGCCCGGTTAGTGGCTACAGTCCCCATGTCCTTGGTAGCTGTGTCTCCAGCAATCTGTACCGTGTAAGCCCTCCTCCAGTCTCTCCCTGCCAGGCTTGTCCAGCCCAGCTCTCCCGTCTCAGTCTCAGTGACCTCAACCCAAGACCAGGACAGGGAGCTTAATCTTAATGGTAATCCTGTCAACCTGTCAGGAGTCATGTGTGTATCCACGGTGACAGCGGAGCGACGGTTGCTTACATAAAGGCCATCTCTGGAACACTTCACACACACACAACGGCACACACACATGCGCACATACACTCTGAAACATACACACACACTGAAAGACACACAGCCACTCAGACATATTGTTTTCATAGGTTGGTCGTTGGCTAAACCCTCAAAATGTTGACCTGATGCTTTTCCCTTCTTAAACTTCTTCATGATCATAGCCATGTTTTCTGGTTATTATTCTCTCCTAAACATGTTTGCAGATAAATAATTAGACAAATGATGAGACTAAGACCTGTAATCATCATCTTTAGATCCTTTACTGCTCTGGGACCAAACGGCAAGCCATCCTCATCAGCACATTTTCAGTCAAGATTAGTTGAGGAAAACCCTAAAAGAGTTCAGTCGTTTAACTCCTAATTCTATTCCGAACAAATCGCGCAACATGGTAATTGGATCACATCCGTACGGAGCTGTGGTCTACTTGCACAGTCTGGAGGGGGGGGGGGGTTCAAGGACAGACACTCTGATTGGCCTACATGGTCCATTTAGACATCTGATTGGCCCCATGTCCAGGCCAACCGCCAGTGGGTTGGTGGGCAAACCTCCTTGTTCTGACCCCAGATCTGTGCAGGGATTACTGGGGTTTAAGGCCACCTGATGATGAGGACCGGCTATTCCTGAGTCACCTTTCTAGCTCTGGGGCTGCACTGTGACCTGAGCAACTCTACATCTATGTGGTACTGGTATGATGTGGTACTGGTATGATGTGGTTCTGGAATGACCTGATACTGGTATGTATGTGGTTCTGGAATAACCTGGTACTGGTATGTATGTGGTTCTGGAATGACCTGGTACTGGTATGTACGTGGTTCTGGAATGACATGGTACTGGTATGTATGTGGTTCTGGAATGACCTGATACTGGCATGTATGTGGTTCTGGAACGGCTACCCGCTAGCTATTTGTCTCATACATGACCCGGTTCCAAGCCAGGAGATGAGCAGGTGCTGAGCTCAAACCATTTAGTCAGATCAAGTCATCGACATGTCACTCAAAAGAGCTACCCCTGAACTAGAAGACGTGAGTGCTCGCATCCACAAACCACAGGTTGTTTCTGCTGGTGCGCCCATTCTGATCAGGGAACAGATTTGTGTAATGCCCAGTAAGTAAGAGGCTTAGCAGCCCAAAGCTAGTCAAGCCTCTGGGGCTGGAGGGGTAGTCGAGGCTCCACCGGCCACTAACGTAGAGCGCTAGATAATGAGCTTACGTGTCATCTCTGCTGCCTTCTGCCTGCTAGGACCGACTCCCAAAGACCTGCAGAAGCAATGGCTCTGAATCAAGAGCCACACAGCTTTCACCGGCTCTGACTCAAGGGCCACACAGCTTTCACAGGCTAAATTTGGCAACAACTGCAGGATCAGCTTCTTGGGCTTTTGGGTTTTAAATAAACGCATGTTCAGACTCAGAGATCTGGACCTGGAGGAACCCCCTGCACCTTCTGAAGGGACGTGGGAGAGATTCGATGAATATGTAAATGAATAAGTGAATTACTAAAAATCCCTGCGAGATCTTGAGCTGATCTTTGACCTGTTCTCCACTAAGCTTCTCTCTGATTGATCGGATCATTTGTGGCTCATGCAGTTTCTAAATGCAGAGTTGGGTGTGCTGACCAGCCTTGACAGGGGAACTTCTGCAGCCTTGATACATGAATAGAACGGCATTTCAACGATTCCTGGTATGAAATATGCACTGGTCCAAAGGTATACTCATCTGAAACTTGGGGTATGAGTTATATATCGATGCTTATCCTCTTAGCTGAAATGTGTTGCATTTGTGTGCCAGTGCTGCTCCTATTCAAACAGGTGCCCGGGGTAGATGTGTCCTAGGTGTCACCATAGTGCCAAGAGATATTATTTCCACCCTCACTTGCTACCTCACTGAATCGTGCTCTACACACCTTGCTACAGTTAGGGTTGTTATCACAAACAATGCTTCCACAATAGGTCTCGTCACCGATATAGTAGTGTGGTGCAGTTAGGGTTAGCAAGGGTTAGCAAGTTAGTGTTAGCAAGTTAGGGTTAGCAAGTTAGGGTTTGCAAGGGTTAGCAAGTTAGTGTTAGCAAGTTAGGGTTAGCAAGTTAGGGTTAGCAAGGGTTAGCAAGTTAGGGTTAGCAAGTTAGGGTTAGCAAGGGTTAGCAAGTTAGGGTTAGCAAGGGTTAGCAAGTTAGGGTTAGCAGTTAACAAGCGCAGACGCAGTCATGCAAGTTTAACTGTTAACTTTTACTTAATTCTTCTCTTTCTCAACTCTATCACTCCCGATGCCCAATGTAATCTCTCAGCCATCAATCGGCAATCTACAAAAATGTCTGCCTGTAATTGGCTGGAATTTAGTCTAACCATTAAGGATCAGATGAGTTATATAACGGTGGCAAGGATTTTCCTTTAACAAGCTATGTAACCAATCTGTAATCCCTGTCCAGATTTCCATCTGAAACTCCATAGGCCCCTTAGTGGTGGAGTCCAGAGTATACTGCTGTAGAGGATGCCCTGGTAAAAACATATGCTCATCCTTAACCTTTAGGATGAGACCTATATTGATGCTCATCCTCTTAGCCGGAGGCAGCGTGTGTGTGAGTGGCTCTACGTCGGCGGCTTTTGACCCAAAGCCCGACTAGGGCTCCTGACTCCAGGCTCATTAATAGAACCAGGGACTAATACCTGACAGAACCAAGGACTAACACCTGACAGAACCAACGACTATAACCTGACAGAACCAGGGACTAATACCTGACAGAACCAAGGACTAACACCTGACAGAACCAGGGACTAATACCTGAAAGAACCAAGGACTAACACCTGACAGGCCACAAAAGGGTTACGTCTTGGATAGGTCTTCCTCAAATTGTTTGTTTAAAACTGTGATCTCTCTCTACTGACATACATCACCCTTATCTTCATCTACTCTTCATCACTATCACTACAATCATCTTGATCGTACTCTAATATAATTTACATTTAGCAGAGGCTCTTATCCAGAGCGACTCACAGTAAGTACAGGGACAAGTAGGGTGAAGTCCCTTGCCCAAGGACACAACATCATTTGGCATGGCCAGGAATTGAACTGGCGACCTTCAAATTACTAGACCGATTCCCTAACTGCTCAGCCACCTGACTCCCCTAATTTACTGCCAAGGGAAACCAAATAGTTTTGCTGGTGGCCTAGCTTAACAGATGTCGACTCCCAGTCTGTCTCCTCTCCAACCCCAACATCAATGCTGATCCCTACTGGAGCCGTGAAGTCCTAGCCTAGTGGGTGACCCAGGGGGCGCAGGTTTGGTTTCAAACGTGGGTGGGACAGCTTTTTTTTTAAATATATAACTGAGGACGAGGATGAAGAAAAGTGAGTGGTTATATGTTGCACCCACGTTTGATGAAACCTACTCCCCTGGATTGACCCATCGTAGAAAGGGGGAAACCCCTCGTAGAACCTTCCAGACCTACCTTCTGGGTGATGGTCTTCCCTGCTGGCAGCTCCACGGCCAGACCCAGATCAGAGAGGCGACACTGTCCGAAGCTATCCAGCAGCACGTTTTCTGGCTTCATGTCACGGTAAACAATATCCATCTGGTGGAGGTGCAGGATGCCCGTGGTGATCTGGGCGGTGTAGTGGATGATGCGCTTCATCTCCACGCCTTTCTCCACGCCCTTCCCGTCAATGCCGATGTTGTAGATGTGGTACTTGAGGTCTCCTCCGTTCATCAGGGTCATGACCAGACACAGGTGGGTCTTGGAGTCGTAGGCGTACGCCAGGTTGACCAGGAACAGGCTGTTGACCTTCTCCAGAATCTGCTTCTCCAGCAGGGCCATCTTCTCTCCGTGTTTCTTCTTCAGGCGTTTCTTACACAGCTTCTTGCAGGCGTACATCTGGCCTGTGTTCTTCACCTGTACAGCGCACACCTGGAGAGGGTGGGGGTGGTGAAGGAAGAGAAAGATGTAGTCAATGTTAGGTTGCCAATAAAAGGAATCATTGTTATAGTCAATAATTCTAAAGTATCTACTACAACCACTACTTGAGCTAATAGTCTCATTTAATCAAAGATCAAGCAAGACATTTAGACCTGTCAGTCAGCTTTACAGTTGTCTGATTCAATTTAATTTATACATCAGAATTTAAAACAACACCAGTTGACTAAAGTGCTGTACAATGTGTTTGCAGAACCCCCAAATACATTAAAATCCACAGTGAAACAAAAAGATGAATGTTCAAAACACATGAAATAACTCAGAAAATCACAAATGGTAGGCTAAAGAGAAACTTTTAACTTATATTTAATAGGTAGTGGTGCAGCAGTTTTGATATGTTCCTGAGTTGATAAGACGCACAAGATGATGCAAGGAACAGATTCTCCCTTGGGTTCTGAGGGGCAGACATTTTGTCTGTAGGGGTCATCCCAGACTTCCGTTCTGATTGATTCTGATATTTATGGAGCTGCCTGTGCTTGGTGCGTTGACGGATGTGAGTGCAAATACTTCAGGATGATCAGGACAATCTCTCTATGATGTTGATCTGCGGTTGGATCCTGATTGAAGGCTTTCTCCTCATTCACCTTTGAACAACGCTTGGTGATCTCTTGTCCATAATTTAATTAACTAGCAAATGCCCTGTCTCCTGGCCACCCAGGGCTGTCCCTTGGCCTCCCAGGGGTGTGCTGAAGCGTTGGGCCCCACAACACCCAGGTCCTCTGCTCCCACACACACAGTCGCCCTTCAGAGGGACTTAATGCAATTTAAGCCAAGTCTGCTGCATGCCGTAAGACTAGTTTATCTTGCAGAGCTAAAGCTTCTTAGCTAATAAATATCTCAAGTGTTTAGATGAAAGGTACAAGTTTACTCATCTTGGCTGATTCTGAATTCGCCTGAAACGAGGATCTTGGTCTCAGAATGCAAATAAGTAAAGGTTTAATACCCATTCAAATGAATGAGTCGTTATCCAGCTCTGCAGAAGCCTGTTAATGACCCATTCATTTGAATCAGGTGTGTTGGAGCAGGGAAACATCTAAAACGTGCAGGACAGGGGGTCCCTGAGGACCAGGATTGAAGACCTCTGTTTTAGAGCATTGTAATGAGGCACTTATTACACAAGTGACATATATATTTCAAGTTAGATGAAACCCGGTTTTCGCTGGTTTATCGCAGACACCTGCTGCGACAACTTTTACGGAAACATGTCTGACATCTTAGCAACACATAAGACAGCGAGCGATTCTCGATCGCTGAATTCTCGCCGGTTCTGCTTACCTCGCCGAAGCCTCCCTTGCCCAGAGTTCTGAACTCGTAGAAGTACTTGTCGCTGATTGGCTGTTTCTCGTACTCCTTCCACTGCAGGAACTTGTCGAAAAACGGACTTGTCTGGTAATCCGCAAATGGCTTCCCTTTGAGGAACTCCCTGGTCCCCTCCTGCACTACTCCCTTCATCACCTCGTCAAAGTCCTTGTCGGTCACTGCCTTGCACTTGGTGGCAGTGTCTCCAGTCAGGAAGGTCAGAAAGGTCTTGGAGTCGGCTTTGCAGAACTTGTTCATGATGTTGGTGCGAGCCTTGTCCTTGGCGGCGCCCTCCGCCAGGTCCCAGTCGTTCAGCTCGTCCAGGAACTCCACGGCGTTCACATACTCGGGGGTTGAGGCCAGGTACTGGCGGAAGAACTTCTTGCCGATGGGCTGCCGCTCGCAGATGCTCTCGAAGACCTTCTCCACGGTGGTCCGGGTGGCGGCACACTGCTCCGGCTTGGGCAGAGCCAAGCTGCGCCTCCGTTTCTTCATTTCCTTGTCGTCGCCGCCCTGGGCCTTCAGGTAGGCCGTGTTGGCCACCAGGTTGTCCAATCCTCCCATGTCACACATCTTGGCGGTTGGTGTGTTCGGTTCCCCCCCTTCTCGACTGGTTGCTTCGGCGGTTCCTTAGTCTGTCCTCGCTCGGCTCCAGCCGGTGCGGTCGTGTTTGAGGGGCTTGCGTGTTTGCGTGAGAGTGTAACTCGCTCCGAAGCCAGGACTCGAATGAGACGCTTGAACATACGTACCTGTAAACCTAAGACACACTGACACACCCAGTAATTACTCATTTAGAATTAAATACCTGGGGGGGATTTTAGCTTAAGGATCTTTGTGTGGTCTATTCGTGGATGCTCTTTACGGAAAGGGAATCGTAAGAGGGTTCCATGCTAAGAGGCTTTGTGGCCCTCTATATTTGTCCAGTATGGAGCTGTGGTGAACACTGGCCCATTGGGTTGTGTTGACTCAACACCAAAGGTGTGATGATAACCAGAGGCCCCTGTCACATTCACACTGAGAAAACACACTGACACACACACACACTCACAAATTCCACTATGTACATAGTACACACACAGACATCCCACACAACACTCTCCTATGACTCAGCCTCAACTTCACCACCGAACACATTGAAGTTCAGGAGTCTTCAACTTCTCCATACCTATTCTACCTGTCCTTGCAGGAAGCCTCACATATTGCCACAGTAACAAACAGAAGTCAGCCATCTTTTTCTCCCTCGTCTAAACCTACTCACAGTACACACAAGTTCAACAAGAGGTCAATGTCAAGGTGACACTTTTCATTTGCGCCGAAAATGGCTGCCTAGGTAGGCTCTCCTGCCAAAGTAAATTCCTTGTCTGTGCAAACTTTCATGGCGAATAAACACCAATTCTGATTCTGATTTCTCTATTTTCCTCTCACATTTACAGAGACAGTGAGTCACTCAAAGAAAGACCACCAGTGTTTTCCTCTCACGGTCCTCATGCACCAGTTTCTACTCCTGCTATATCCCCCTTAAGCAACTTAACTCACAGTGAATTCTGACGTGTGTGTAGAGGGATACATGAGGGATCAGATGCAGAGATGTGCAGCCCTGAGCTGGCACTGGTATGGGGCGTCAGGGATGAACAGCAGTAAGTAGTTAAGAGGAGTAAACTATCTTCCAGACGAGCCAAGATAATAAAAGATCTTCGACTCTCTTTCCCTTTTCTCTCTCTCTCTCTCTCTCTCTCTCTCTCTCTCTCTCTCTCTCTCTCTCTCTCTCTCTCTCTCTCTCTCTCTCTCTCTCTCTCTCTCTCACACACAGTTTCAACACAACCTCTTCATCATCATGTTCTCTCTCTGTCTCTCTCTTTATTTGATTGGTTAGGAGCAGTAACGAGCATCGTTAAATTGTTTGCCTGCATTAACAGGTCACACCTGATTTTATCTGTTTATCACCGTAACAAGTCTCACATGTCACAACATTTCTTTGGACCAATTGTGTTGTCTACGTGATGCCCTCTATAAGGATCTCCTACCTCATATGGAGGTTTGCCCTCTATAAAATGAGCAGTGATATGAGGGTGGGAGAGGCACAGGAAGGGGGCGTGGCCAGGATGCCAACCGCTTCACTACAATACTGCTTAGAGGGCACTGGTAAGTCTCATATTATTGTCTAGAAGCAGAAATGTCTGGCCTTTCAGTCCTTTAGGTCTGTCTGTCTGCCCGTCTGTCTGTCAGCCTGTCCACCTGCCTGTCACTGCCTGTCACTGTCTCACTGTCTCACTGTCTCACTGTCCATCCGTCAAGCCATCTCTCCATCCCAGGGCATGTGACAGGATTGAGGCTCATCAGATGACATCAGGTTAACGTCAGGTCAGAGTCCACCTCGGTATGATCCCTGTCAGAGAGCGCTGCGTTCTCAAGGTGTGCCAGTGGGGATGGCCTTCATGAGAGCCGCAGCTTCAGCCCACACCTTCCTGGGAAGAAACTGTTCAGTCTTTGGATTGTGAAGACAAGGGGCGACACCAATAGCAAGGAAGTTCACTAACACTGAGTTTTGTAGCAGGAGGAGAATGGGGTGGGGGGGGATTAGAAAGTACTGTGTGGTGGAATACCCCTCGACACCATCTGGCTCTGTTGATCTGTGATTGGTGATCACAAGCCAACCCGTTGGCAAGGCTGTGAATTACTACCCCCCCACACACACACATTCCCGTTCAGCGAGTGTTTCTTATTGGCTGAGAGCTGCTGCTGAGTTGCGGGTCAGGTCAGAACCGTAAACCCCCGGGCTAAGACAAGCTCATCCCGGCTCACGGCGACGCGTTCCCCCCCCCGCCCCCTGGGCACAGCTGATGGGCCCTGAGAGACGAGGGGGACCCTGTCTTGACCGGGGGACTTGACCGTCGCCATGCCAACCTCTCCACCGCTAGTTGGCAAGCCCCGACCGTGTGCGCAGGGCGATGAGATGGTGTCTCTCTCCTGGCTGACTGAGCCAGCAGGAGCTATTGTTAACACAACCTCGTGTGCACTTGATGTAGCTCGTCCTGAGTGGAGAGCATGACTGAGGGCTGCACCTCCCTTCTGTGGTACCTGATTAACCAAATCAAATGCATGTTCTCAAAGAGGATTTGACGTCTGGATGGCGAAATAAACATTCTCTCTCGTTTAGCAAGCGGAGAAGCAGTGAGGAGTTGACCTTACCTCACCCCCCCCGAGTTGGGATGCAAATCAAACCACCTTTCCCCCAGCCCTCCCCGCCTGGTCGGCCATATTGGAGATCATGTGTCATCTGCAGCTCAGCCTCTTCATCCAGGGAATCTCATTCAGTCCTCTCAGGACACCTGTACACACACACACACACACACACTCACCCACTTTTCTCTTACCTGCTGACCTGGTAGTTGCCCTGCCCCCCACCCCCCCACACACACACACACACATCCACACACACACACACACATCCACACACACAAATGTCCTTGAACCAAACTAGTGTTCCTGTCATCCTGACACACGGTAGATATGTCTCTTGATTCCCTTCATCTTCATTCGCACATAACTGTTCCTTCACATATTAAGTGTCTCATTAGCTCTGATGGAACCAGACGTGTGCAGTGGAAAATAACATCTGGCTTCACTTTAACCACCCACAACCATCTGGAAAACTTGGAGTTTAAAAGTTCTATAGTCTCTTTAGTTGCAGCACATTAACAAGCAGGTAACTTCTTCTGGATTCTAACCTTAACCCTAGATCCCAGATTTTTTATTTTGGCCTTCTTCTTCCTGAATGGTCAAAGCAATCTCCATTGCTTACCACCCCCCCCCCTAGTGGTCAAAGCAGTCTCCTTGGCTCACTACATCCCCCAGATCAGGGCTGTTACTTTGCTGTTACTATACTTTGATTTTTACTTTAACTTTTTTTTCCACACACAGCAAAAGGAGAGGAGGGGAGAGTTACAAAAGTTTTTTTACCTTTCAAAACTTTTTTCACAGACAGTGAGAGGAGAGGACTGTAAGCACCCAAAACAAAGTTTTTTTCGTATAGTAGCCTATAAGAGAGTCCTCATTAATGATGCAAACTTTCTTTTGGAAGGAGAGAACGGAACAGCCTAAAACAGAAACCTTTCAAAAATGTTTCCACACACAACACAACAACGTTTGTCGTTTTTGTTTTTTATGTACAGTTATCTATTAACAGTTAGTTAATTTACATTTATAGTTTATCCCAGTACTAAACATCAACACCAAATCAACACACAATACAGTTATATCCAGCAGTTACATTAAATAAACTATCCCTAGTGTTACAAAAGATAATTCACACAGAATATTTTACAAAGGGATGGTCACAGCATATTTCTAAAGCCCTTGTCCCAGGGCAGAGCCAGACTAGGGCAGGAAATGGGGCAGAAACGAACGAGTCTGACCGCTGACTGCTGATAGATGACCTGGACGGCTGGCTGTTGCGTAACTTCTGTAACTTTCAATTGATTAAACATTATTCTTGCATGTTCGTATTACCCGACCGTCTTCACCTCTCCCCTCTTTCCCTCCTCTCCCTCCCCCACTCGACCCTTTTCTCTCATCTCCTCCTCTCCTCTCCACCTTGTCTCTTAACCCTGCCTTTTCTCTAACACTTAACTTACAAACTGTCCAACAGATTTCATTTAATGAAAAACGGGCCGTAGATCTGACTCGGACTCCGAATTAGCAGGTGGAAGTGCGATGTAGGATACATAGCAGTTAATAGCATTGCATCTGATAGCAGAGATTAAATCTACTAACAGTGAACGATAACTGGTCTACTAAACGTATGGTATAATCAGATGCACAACGCTATTGACGGCATCGTCTGTGTCTCCCCTCTGAGGGAGTCAATTGGGACATTAGAAAACCTCTCAAAACATTCCAGAACAATCCAGGTCAGTGCTGCGGGTGTTAGCTAAAGTGTTTGCTCTAGAACAAGGTGGGCGGAGACTCTGTCGGAGAGAGAATCAACAACGAATCATCCCAAGGTCAAGGTTCGGGATTTTCTGAGCGGAGAGATAATGAAACTCGGTTTTCGCCTTCAGAACCTTTACAACATCCACTCGCGACGCTCCCGAGCTGAACGGGATTCTCTGTAATACAACACAGCATGCGTGGGCGGCCCCTTATGCGCGAGTCATTCAGACCCCACGTTCCTGACACACAGCGATTCATCCATGTCCACGATAGTAGACCGGTTTGTAGGGGCAAGTAACTTGGCAACCGTACTAGTCTTTGTGTGGGTTTCTTTCGTCCAATTAAGAGGAAATTAGGATTCCTTCTGATGTCAAGTTCAAGTCTTTTATTTGTCAGGTACACAGAACAACACAAGGTTAGACTGGGCACTGAAATTCTTAAGACAAGACAACGCAAGCACCTGGCATAACATAACATATAAGTACACGGAACATAATTTACATCTATGCTATGCTTTCACGAATTCGATAGCGATATAAATTGGCACTGTTGTTGTAAATTCGATAGCGATAGAAATTGGCACTGTAGTTGTAGTTAGTTGGGTTATACATTGCAAAGAAGACAACTAATGGAAATGTATTTTACTCAAAATATGTTTAGTGGTCTAACCCAAACCTTTTAATTCCCCGGGGTCAGAGGACGACAGACCGGTCCTGAGAGAAACCGCCCCAGCCACCTGCTGCTTGTGGATATGTAAAACCTCGGATAGTTTATATTCATGATGAAACTGGAACTGAGGTTTAAGCGTATTAAAAACACAAGACAATTGGAAAAAAATATCTTCAGTGGCATAGACCTACAGTTTTTAAAAAGAAAAAATAAGACTAAAAAAATAAAGGACTTTCAAATGACCACCACGCTAACTTAATTAATGCACAAACAAGTTGTTCTGTGTTGATTGAGGTAGTACAGTAAACCTATAGCGCCTTAATTAAAAACCCTTTAAGGAAGGGTTTCAACATTGTTTTTCACTGGAATCTTGACTGAAAACGTTTGAAAATCAATCCTTGTATCTGATCCATCAAAGCTGACGGTTTTTGAAACATTAACTGTGCTTGAGGGATCTGAACCTCCAACCTCTTGAGCTGGAGTCAAAAGCTGTACCACTTCGCTAGGCCTAAATTAAAGAATTCATTTAAATTGAAACCAGCACTGGAAGCAAAAAATGAACAATACAGTATCACTAAACAATACATAAATCACCTTTGATATAAAAACACACATGTAATTTCCCCCACAGGAATGGCATTTGACACCCTGTTCCTATGACCTGAACATAGGAACAGCATGGAGCCATGAACGTGCTGTAGCAGATCACCATGGTTCTGTGTGTGTGTGTCAAAGAGTTTAACTACAGTGCGTGTTCCTGTGTAACTGCCATGTGCGTGTTATGTCAGGTCTGAGCATGGAACGGCACTGTGTGTGTCTTGTGTGTTTGTGTGTGCTTGGCATGTCTGAGTTCAGAACACGTCCAGTTCATGAGTCTCTGTGTGTGTTTCACCTTCCTGACGAGCACCCAGAGCAGGTCTCGCTTGTACAGGTCCCGGTCCCATACTGACCCTGCCTCCCACAGCCTCCTCCCCAGCCTCGTCCTCTCCCGGTCCCATACTGACCCTGCCTCCCACAGCCTCCTCCCCAGCCTTGTCCTCTCCCGGTCCCATACTGACCCTGCCTCCCTCAGCCTCCTCCCCAGCCTCGTGCTCTCCCGGTCCCATACTGACCCGGCCTCCCTCAGCCTCCTCCCCATCTGTAGCCAGACCCGAGTTGGTGTTGTTACTGGTGCTGTTACTGGTGTTGTTACTGGTGCCGTTACTGGTGCTGTTACCTGCAGACAAGGTGTGGTACCAGCTCCGCAGCCTCAGCGCCCACCTGGGCAGGAAGCGCGGCAGGTAATCCCACAGATCCCGGCAGCGCAGCCCGTACACCACGGGACTGGCCGACTGGGCCACAGAGAACACCAGGAAGTTTAGCACCCTGGCGAAGAGCCCGAGGCGGACCCGAGAGATGATGACCACGCCGGGCAGGATGTGGAAGCTCATCTGCAGGGCGTGGATCAGCGCGGTGCGGCGGAGCCTCCGGTTGGACCTGTTGAAGTGTCCGGCTCGGCAGCTCTCCATGGTGAGCAGGGCGTTGCTGAGGACGATGAGCAGCACTAGGAGACCCAGCAACGCCAGGCTGCTCAGCCGCGCCGCCCAGCCCTCCAGCGCTGTGGAGCACTCCGCCTCCAGAGCCAGCGCCCCCTCCCAGCCCAGCCGCGCCCCGGCCAGGACTGTGAACAGCACGGGGCTGAGCAGCGCCAGCAGCCACACCCCCACCATGACGGGCCTCTGAATGCAGCGCACCAGCGCCCGGTAGTGTAGCGGCTGCAGCACGGACAGACAGGCGTTGAGCGCCATGAGCGTGAGGTTCATCATTGCTCCGCGTGCCGCCACCACCTGGAGGTCGAACACGAGCCAGCAGAAGAGGCGTGGCGCGGGGACGCGGGAGGCCCTGACGGAGTGGAGGATGCAGCCGGTAGCGTTGAAGGCGGCGATGCAGGTGCAGTGCTGGCAGAGGAGCAGGAAGGAGGCCTTGGAGCGCAGCTCGTGCGTGTGCCGCACCGTGACAACGATGAGGTAGCAGAAGTACCCCGTAGCGAGAGAGGACGTGGCGTGCACCACCGCCTTCACAGAGTCCAGGACACGCATGCTATCTGGACACAGGGGGGGGGGGGGGGGGGAACCTTTCAGTTGATTACTAGCTGAGTATTAGGTGTCAGGATAGACCACCCTCTCTTTCTCACCTGCGGCCGAGTCCTCCATCCTGCTAGTCATGTTGTTCCACATCCCCATCACTTCAGGAAACACTCCACAGTACTAGAACACCGGAACTCAGATCTAAAATACAAGAACTCAGCGTAACTTAAATTGTAGCCCTTTCGCAGTATCACATAGGAATTCCCCAGTGGCCACAGATCAGCACAGAAAAACAACTAACCATTGAAGAAACATCAGTCATCTCCTCCATCAGAGAAACATCAGTCATCCCCTCCGCCAGAGATGGTTGGTGATGGAGAGAAGACCAAAGCTCCACACCAGCAGAGCATTGACAGTTCTACAACCCAATCAACACAGCCCAGCCATGACAAACACCCCACACCCATTTACATACCCAAGACTTGGAGAGAATCTTCTAGTGCCTTCTCCACCGTCAAACTTCTACTGTCAAACTCTCAACCAACAAAACAAAAAGAAGAAAAAAAAGCACACACACACACACACAAAGCCAGCAACAATTTAAACTGTCTATGTACGTCTATAAAAGGATAGAGACACATGCAGTGCCCCTGTCCTGGACACTGGGGACAGATGACGACCCTGACTCCCTGGCAGCATGGAGATCCTCCAAGGCTTGTGTCTGTCTGGGGGAGACGACACAGCAGCCAGGCCCCTGGCAGGCTCCTCTCTCCAGGCTCCTCCCCCCGGCAGGCTCCTCCCCCCCAGCAGGCTCCTCTCTCCAGGCTCCTCCCCCCAGCAGGGACGGGAGGGTGGAGAAGAAAGCAGCTCCGCTCTTTTAGATAAGAGGAGCACACACACTCACCTACAGTAACAGTCAAAACATTTTGACACATTATCCCATTCGGTGTGTGCCTGTCCAAACCTTTGACTGGTACTGTATACACACACACGTATTCTCACGTGCTTACAACCACACACACACATCCACACGCACACAATCGCACACACACTCCAAGCTCTGTCCACTCACCATTGTTAACAAACACGTATGATCGGTGAGGTATTGAGTGTGTATGTATATGTATGTATAGCTGTGTGAGTGTGTGTGTGTGTGTGTGTGCTTATCTGGTGGATAAGGGGGGTCCAGGCAGCAAGCTCCCCTCCATATTCATGTCACTGTACAGACACTCCTGCTGCCCTTGTATGAGGTAGCCACTGGTATGCACATGCACACAGAACATATTCCTACTTGCAAGTAGGGTTTCAATGAAAATAAATATTTTAAAGGATACGTTCATGAATATAAAAATGTACTACAATAATGACTATTTAATAGTCATTTATTAGTCATCAGTCTTTGATTATTAATCTATACAGTATAAAAGTGGTATTGCAATTGCGCAAACATGGCCTGTTAATGCAACAGCATTTAGGTTTTCAATCGCAAAATATAACAGAGTAGTAGATTGATATATATTAAATTCACTGACTCATTCATACTTGCTCCTCATGTCTCTTCCTGGAAAGTGGCTCCTAAGAAGTGAATGAGTGAGAGACACTGACATGAGGTCATAGCTGTTGCCTAGCAGCTATTTGAAAGGAAAGACATGCAGATTCACAGTCTCTGTCTGTTCTACAGCTGCTAAGCAACAGCCTTGCCGTGTGCTTGTTAAGGGGCATAGCATAGCATAACTAAACTTCGATCGATACTGACAAATCGCAGTGTTTCCCACACATAGACTAATTTGTGGCGGTGCGCCACAGAATCAACACCGGCCGCCACACATTGCGTTTCGTAAACATTTTTTTTTATCGCTATTTAGGTAAAAACACGCAGCGTATTCGTTCAGCTGCATTTCCTTTCCCTGCTCTCCCTCCGTCTCTTTCACGCACGCGTCTTTCTCACATACACACACAGTCACTACGTCAGCACACGTTAGCAACGATGCATACGCCGTTCTAGTGAGACCGACAGCTACATCAGCGAGCCTTCAGCATTAGTGCCGTAGCTAAAGGTCTAGGAAAGTTGAGGCTACTTTTCGCTAGGTACCGACGGACATGTCTTAATCGAAGGTTCCCCTTCGTTGTTTTGGTGAGAAGTTTCAAGAGCTAGCTACTTACCCGGCGTCATGGAGCCGACCAGTTAAATAGTTATTTAGCACCCTGTATGCAGCGTCGCTACCTGCATATGCAGAAATTATTTGTTTGTTGTTGTTGATTGATTTTGTGAATTATTTCGACCCCCCCCCCCGGTCTGACATGAAACAACACCCCCCCCCCCCCCCCCCCCCCCCCGCCACATATAGCTTTCTAATCTGTGGGAAACACTGAATCGGATGCACTGGGTTTAATATACCATGCAATGTGTTTTATATATGTAATTGCAACTAAAATACTAACTTAAATCCGATCATTTAAGTTTTTGAATGCAGGAAGACTAGAAGGAAAAATACGGTTGTCATACAGAACAAATGAAAAAATATATATATTTAAAGATGGGTAACTGTAAGACATTTTTTTCAATGTGTGATTGCTTAATTATTCTTTACAAATGATGAATTGGTTGATGAATCTTCTACAAAGGCTTCAAAAACATCAGATGTCAAACATATGGTTTCACATCTGGGTATCAGGACCAGTAAGAACCAGTCATAACCAGTGCGATCCAGCAGGAACCACTCAGAATCACCAGGGTCCAGCCAGAACAAGCAGGAACCACTCAGAATCACCAGGGTCCAGCCAGAACAAGCAGGAACCAGTCAGAATCAACAGTCTGAGATGACCTGTCCTCACTTCAGTCTTCTTCCTGAGTCTCGTTTCCAGTCCCCTCTGCCGTTGCCTGGATCTCTCTGGACCCCAGACCCCTTCCTCAGACCAGCCAGCTGCTCCCCTGGGAGGTCAGGACCTGGGCTGGGCCTGGGGTCAGGACCTGGGCTGGGCCTGGGGTAAAGACCTGGGCTGGGCCTGGGGTCAAGACCTGGGCTGGGCCTGGGGTAAAGACCTGGGCTGGGCCTGGGGTTAGGGCTCGGGTTATGGCTGGGGTTGGGGTCGGCATCCCCCACCTGGCCTCCCTGATCCACCACGTAAAGCCACACCTGAGTTTCAAGGTTAGGAGTAGGGCCACGACCAGACCCAGAGTCAGGACTAGGGCCAGGGGTAGGACTAGGACCAGACCCAGAGTCAGGACTAGGGCCAGGGCTAGGACCAGACCCAGAGTCAGGACTAGGACCAGACCCAGAGTCAGGACTAGGGCCAGGGCTAGGACCAGACCCAGAGTCAGGACTAGGCCCAGAATCTGACCCAGAGTCAGGGCCAGAACCAAGGCCCATGTCTGAGAGTGCCAGGCTGACTGTGTCAGCAGCGTGGGGCTGCGTGGGGCTCCGTGGGCTCCCTCTCCTCCTCCGGCTCAGCAGCTTCTGCAGCTGCAGCTTGCTGGTGAAGAACACCTGCCTCCAGCCCAGCTCCCGGGCCAGGGAACACACCTGGGGGGAGGGGGGCCCACAGCTGCTCCACACGGCCTGTACCCAGAACTCCTCCGAGTCACACACCTGGAGGAGGAGGGGGGGGGGGGGGGGGAGGAGGAGGAGGAGGAGGAGGAGAAGCAAAGGGGTGGAGGGGGGCAAGGAGGGGCTAATTATGCTATTATATTGTAAAGCAGAGACTGTTCTTTGGCCCTAACCACTGGATGAAAGAATCTGTATGAGGTAAGGTTGTCGTAACACGTGTGTGTGTGTGTGTGTGTGTGTGTGTGGGGGGGGGGGGGGGGTCACAATGACCCAAAGATAACACAAGGGTTAAGGCACAAAAAAACCGTTGAATTTAGATTGACCTCAAGACGAATCTCTATCTCTGTCACACACACACAGCCGAGTGCCCGTCTGACCTGTCTCAGCCTTCGCGAAGTGAGTCTCAGTCTAGCGATGTCCTCTAGCTCCAGGTGGGAGAGGATGCACAGTAGCAGTGCATTCGGCATCCGCTCCAGGAAGTCAAACTCGCCTCGACACAGCGCCTGGCTATAGCGTAACGTTTTCTGCCCGTACACGACCCTCACTTGGCCTGAGCGGAAACGATAGTTCTGGTTGTATTAATCTACGGATGACTAGTATGTGCATGTGAACTAGTGAACTAGTGAACATGGACAGTTTTTGTGACCCGAACTTTACCCTGAAGTCGGCTGTCTTCCAGGAAGTCTTTATGCGGCATCCTAAGCTCGCCCGGTCTAGCGTTCCGGAACTCACTTCGCAGGGATATCTTCCACGACCTCCAAATCACCTGGAAGAGTTGTAAGCTAGGTGTTTATGGAAAAGACAATGAGGCAAAGTTGCCAACTAGTCTTAATTTTAAGTAATGTTAATGAACGACTCAAGATTGGGACTTTAGCTAGTTCTAAACCACTCATGTTGAATGTGAATCACCCCAGACAGAAATAAACGTATAAAAAACGTAACGCTATACAATATCGGCGACGACAAGTCACCAACATACTAACCTCGGTTTTGGTGACAGTAAACTGGTAATAGTCTTTTGTAGGTGCAGGTCCTTGTCCGTCAATTTCAAATAAACTGTCTCCCAATAAACACGCCATCTTGAACGCGTTACTTGGTTGCCGTAGTAACGACGAGGCACAATCGATGTCCGTTGTTCGAATCTGCATTCCGCTGAAAGACATAACTTTACATTTAATTTCCTCATTTAGCAGACGCTTTTATCCACAGCGACTTCCAAGAGAGAGCTTTACAAAAGTGCATAGTCGGGGGGGGGGGGGGGGGGGGGGGTAGAGATAAAACCTATTATTTTTCCTGTGACCCAGCAAAACTAAGGGGGTCAAGACAAGTACGTCTTGAGCCTTTTCTTGAAGGTGGGGAGACAGTCAGTGTCTCTGATGGAGGTGGGGAGCTGATTCCACCATTGGGGGGCCAGACAGGAGAAGAGCTTGTGTTGGGACCGGGCGCTCTTGACCGCTGTCAGAAGAAGACCGTTGGTGACGGGTGGGGGTGTAAGGCTGGAGGAGAGACTTGATGTAGTTGGGTGCAGTCTCGTTCACTGCTCGTAAGGTCAGTCCCAGGGTCTTGAATCTGATACGGGCCGTGATGGGAAGCCAGTGGAGGGAGATGAGGAGCAGGGTAACATGGGAGCGTCTGGGTAGATTGTAGACCAGGCGGGCCGCTGCGTTCTGAATCCTCTGGAGAGGGCGGGTTGCGCATGCTGGCAGACCGGCGAGCAGCGAGTTGCAGTAGTCCAACTTGGAGAGGACAAGTGCTTGGACAAGCAGCTGGGTGGAGTGCTCAGACAGGTATCTCCTGATCTTCGGATGTTGTAGAGGGTGAATCTACACGACCGGGAGACCGCAGCAATGTGGGCTGTGAAGGAGAGCACCCCTAAAGGTCTGATCCTAAAGCCGCCCCTGTTGTTAACAAAGGGGTTATTAGCCATGTGACGGTAAGGTCAGGGTAAGAAGGGAGGCAGACAGGGCAAGGCCGTACAAACACACATTAGCACACTGAATAGGCTACGTCTTTTTACAACATACTGAGGTAGGCCTGCTATGGATTTTTTTCTGGGCAATAAAAGACTAATCAAAACGACTTCGCTATAGAGTACTTGCTAGACAATCAAACGCCAACGATAACATTCTACCTATCAACTACCCTCATTACTGCAGCAACCAGACAGTATGATGGCCGATGTGGCGGGTGAGTTCTGTAATAAATGGATTTGGACTGGAAAGAGTGCTGATGAAAACACACTTCCAATCAGAGGTCCTTGTACTAGCCTGACCATAATGACAGGAGCTGAACCGTGCACATGTGTCCTCACAGATACAAGCACAACCACACACACACACCTGTCCTCAGAGACACAAGCAGTACCACACACACCTGTCCTCAGAGACACAAGCAGTACCACACACACCTGTCCTCACAGATACAAGCAGTACCACACAGAACAGAGAAGCAACGCAACTTACTTTGACAGTGAAGGTGACACTGTACATTACATTCAATAACACATCGGATATCATGTTTCGCTCAAAAACGTAAATCGGGTTAACCCATTTTTTTGTTGATTTGCATTAATAGAACAAGACTGTTAAATTCACAGTTTTACAGAAGAAAAAAACCCCATTACTATGGGCCAAAATGTAGTTAAAAATCTTTAATATATTTATACATATATTTATATATGTACACATTGACTTACATAATCATGTCATTATGAGTAAATTGTAAAATCCATTGTTAGTGATTGGTGGCACAAGTTAACCTACTTCCCTTTCAGAGCCAGGTCTTTGAACGTGTTGTACCCTGCCTGGATAGGTAACAGTAGTGTTCAGGTGGTGTACAGGTAGTGTACAGGTAGTGTACAGGTGGTGTACAGGTGGTGTGCAGGGGCACAGGCCTTCACCTGTACTCCCTCACCATCCATCTGAGATTACAGAGAGGTAGAAAGCAGGGGGGGAGGGGGAGATTAGATAATCTAACGTGCCTGGGATTACAGTAGGCCGACAAACAGCCTGGAAGGTATAGGATTAAAGAGGAGAAGGAGAGAAACATTTTCAACCATCTCCAACCATCTACCTTACCTCCCCCCCCCTCCCCAGCCACCTTCTTATTATATGACAGCTGTAATCTACGATCTACCTTCCCCCCCCCCCCCCAGAACTCATCCAGGTTCTCTCCCTGTACAGAACCATATGGGACCCCTTGTTTGTCCACTCACTTATAGATAATGTACATAAAAACATGATTACAAAGGATGATATGCACAGAGAGTATACAGTCTCATAAACAATGTAATAATATATATATAGAATGTGTCTATCGTTCCAAGGGCATCTTTCCAGAATAGTCCTGTAGTTCATAGTGTTGTTGTTTCTGTCCATCATAGTGTCCACAAACATTGTTTTTTTTTTTTTTTTTTCTTCTTCGTCTTTGTGGTGATCAGAAGTGTGTAGTGAAGTCACTGGCGGCGGATGTGCTGAGTAGGTGCTGTGCATGCTGCCCTCTGGTGGCGGAGGCTGGGAGGTGCGCTACAGGAAGGGGTTGGTGGAGGAGCCCCCACTGGGGAAGGAACCAGCTGGGGCTCCGGCCTGGAGGGAGGGAGGGAGGGAGGGAGGGAGGGAGGGAGGGAGGGAGGGAGGGAGGGAGGGAGGGAGGGAGGGAGGGAGGGAGGGAGGGAGGGAGGGAGGGAGGGAGGGAGGGAGGGAGGGAGGGAGGGAGGGAGGGAGGGAGAGGGAGAGAGGGAGAGAGGGAGGGAGGGAAACCGTAAGCGATCAGTAGAGAGATTTTCTGCTGTACTTTCTATAAGCTCCATCAACAGTATATGCTGCTTTGGATAAAAGTGTCTATTAATTAAATAACATGTAAAAGATGTGCTTACCATAAAGGGGTTATTGGTCAAGCCAGGCCCTGCCATTGGCTGGCCATAGGGGCCGATAGAGGGCTTAGTGTGCCCATAGACTGGGTATCCTGGACCTGGAGAGAGGGAGATAGAGAGAGACAGAGGAGGAGAGAGAGGGAGAGAGAGACAGAGGAGGAGAGAGAGGGAGAGAGAGACAGAGGAGGAGAGAGGGGGAGAGAGAGAGGGGCAGAGAGAGGGAGAGAGAGAGAGGGAGAGAGAGAGGGAGGGAGAGAGAGGGAGAGAAAGACAGAGGAGGAGAGAGAGGAAGAGAAAGACAGAGGAGAGGGAGAGAAAGAGGGGTGAGAGAGAGATGAAGAGATAGATTAGCAACCAGTAAACCTGTTTCTCCATGTGTGACGCTATGAGACCTGCCGCCTTCTACTGCCCCCTGCTGGTGTTGCATGGCAACTACACACACAGGGGAGGTGGAAGGATGGGGAGGGGGGCACATTAACCATTGGACTGGGGGTAGAGGGTGGAGGAGGAAGGAGAGAGGAGCAGGGAGAGGGTATCGGGGGCACACTAACCATTGGGCGGGGGGTGGTAGTTCCCGGGGGGGTAGGGGCAGGGGGCCGGGCCGGGGAAGGGCTGCTGGAAGGTTCCGCTGAAGCTGGTCGGGAGGCAGAAGGAAGAGGAGTTCCCGAAGCCAGCGGGCATGCTCATAGAGCCGGTACCGAACGAGGCTGCACACGCACAGAGGAACAGAGGGACACATGCACACAGAGAGGGAGAGAGAGAGGGGCAGAGAGAGGGGCAGAGAGAGGGAGAGAGAGAGGGGCAGAGAGAGGGAGAGAGAGAGAGGGAGAGAGAGGGGGAGAGAGGGAGAGAGAGGGGCAGAGAGAGGGAGAGAGAGGGAGAGAGAGGGCGAGGGAGGGAGAGAGAGAGAGGGCGAGTGAGAACTGAGAGACACTCTTACCACACAGCTGGACCTGGTGCACAGACACTTACAGGATTTACACACACACAATCATATACACACACCTGCTGCTGGAGGTCTGCCATTGGTCTGGAAGGGGTTGGTGGCCATCTCCGTGGCAACAAACGGGTTGGTGGACGGAACAGCTGGAAGACACACACGTTCCATCATCAGAGTTTATCTGGACGACACCTGAAGAGGCTGTGGTCATAGGACAGTCTTTTGTTCCACACACACTCACCTCCGAAGCCCTGTTGCATGCTGGGAAGGACAGGCTGGGTCTGGGCAGGAGAGCTCCCCAACACGGCTCCAAACATGTTCCTAAACACACACACGCGTGAGTATGTCTGTACGCATACAGCATGTGTGTATATAGATGTGTGTGTGTGTGTATAATGTGTGTGTGTCTCACCCGTGCACGCTGCTCCCAGTAGGAGCAGAGGAGGACAGCTCGTTGTCCAGCTCGGCCAGGGCAGCGTAGCGGTCGCCAGCAGAGCTCCCCTGCTGGGCCTGCGCTGGTACTGCACCCGCCATGGAGGGGATGGGCACGCCCCCACCTGCACACACACACACACACAGAATACACACACATAGAATACACACACATACACATAGAATACACACACACAGAATACACACACATAGAATACACACACACAGAATGCACACAGTCAAATCATCAGGCAGGTTTTACTTATACATCTCACAGCATAGACTGTCCAGTTTCCTAGACTGTATCAGGTTGTATGAGGTGAATATGTGAGGGTGGGGGTACCTGAGGTAACAGAATGTGAGGGGGGTGGGGGTACCTGAGATAACAGAATGTTAGGGGGGTGGGGGGTACCTGAGGTAACAGAATGTTAGGGGGGTGGGTACCTGAGGTAACAGAATGTGAGGGGGGTGGGGGTACCTGAGGTAACAGAATGTGGGGGGGGGGTACCTGAGGTAACAGAATGTGAGGGGGGTGGGGGTACCTGAGGTAACAGAATGTGGGGGGGGGGGGTACCTGAGGTAACAGAATGTGAGGGGGGTGGGGGTACCTGAGGTAACAGAATGTGAGGGTGGGGGGGGGTACCCGAGGTAACAGAATGTGAGGGTGGGGGTACCTGAGGTAACAGAATGTGAGGGGGGGGGTACCTGAGGTAACAGAATGTGAGGGGGGTGGGGGTACCTGAGGTAACAGAATGTGAGGGGGGTGGGGGTACCTGAGGTAACAGAATGTGAGGGGGGTGGGGTGCCGTAATGAGATGGAACTCCAGAGTTGCCAAACGCCTCAAAGTTGGCAAAGTCTGCTGCCCCGGAGTTAGCCTGTGTTGCTATGGCAACGAAAAAGGAAGACAGGACGGGTCACATGACAGGAAATGTCACAAGGACAGTGATGACACAGCGATGACAGTTCCAGCAACACCAAAGGGGCGCTCACATGAGACGGCAACCAAAAAACCACACGAGGGACACGAGCACTCCACTGTGTGTAATCAAACGTCACGGCTGGTTTATGACTCGGTCAAAAGAGTTTGTACAAAAGAGGAAGCACGTATAAAGATATTAACAAAAAATTGCAGTTACATTGCGGTACAGAAGCCTTCAGATTAACAGGCCAAACTGGAAAATGACATGAGGCTGTTCTTTACAATTAGCATTAGCAGCAACGCTAACAGGCATTTCACATCACCACTTCCTGATCTCCCTCACTAACTCGCAGCTACGCAAAAGATAAAAAAAAAAAGCAGTTCTTGATCTAGCGAAGCGCAATTTTAGCACGTCTCATGTGAACCTCTATTTGTGTAACATCTCAATTAAACTGGCAACTACCAGCTACATCAACATACATTCCATTTCTCATAAAACATGATTTGGTGCTCCTTTATAGGCCCCACCCACAGCTTACCTGATTGGCTGGGGAAATGTGCAAAGTTGGCGAAGTTAGCTGAGCCTGCCGCCTGATTGGTCGGGGGGGCGAAGATGTCACCGCCCAGGTCTGACAGCAGGTCAAACTTTTTCTCCTGAACAATGGCACGGGCTTTGGAGCGACTAATCCCAGGAGACTAATGGGGAGGGACAGACAGAGGGTGTGAGTGTATACATGTGAGTGTGTGTGTGTGTTTGTGTGTGTGTGTGTGTGTACCTGTGCGTGTGTGTGTGTGTACCTGGCGAGGGGGGGTCTTGTTGAGCTGCAGGGTCTTCAGAGGAGGGACCTCTGGGGTACTTCCTGTGCTGCTGGCTGAGGAGCCCGACACGGACGCCTGGACACTGGACAGCGCCCTCGCCTGGTCTGGAGGAACATACCTGCACACAGGCACACATTTATATATACACACACACACGTACACACACACACACACACGTACACACACACACACTGCTCACCATCTCTTCTTCTCGTATTTCTCCTGGAGAAACTCCTTCACCTTCTGAGGTTCACGGAAGTCTGGGATGACCAAGGTCCTGTCATCATACAGGCCCAACCAGATGTGTTTACACACCTGGGGAGGGGGGGAGAGGGCAGAGAGAGGGAGAGGGGGAAGGGAGGAGAGAACGAGATAGGGAGAATGGGGGAAAGGGAACAGAGAGGGGGAGGGGAGAAAAGACAGTCATCAAGAGAAGGAATGCAAATAAAGTTTAGAACGAGAAACTACTGCAAGAGAGAGAGAGAGAGAGAGAGAGAGAGAGAGAGAGAGAGAGAGAGAGAGAGAGAGACTGATGGAGAGAAACTACTTACAGTGGAAATGAGATTGAGGTAGAGAGAGAAGGAAAGAGTCAAAGAAACCACTGATAGTCTATACATGCAGGGGAAGTCTATAGATGTAGAGGGAGGGCTGACATCTGTACCTCGTTGCTGTGTTTCTGTAGGAACTCGATTTCCTGTTGTGTGAAGGTTGTCATGGAGATGGACTTCACTCTGTGGGGGGGGTTGAGACCTCGTCTGGGGGGGGGGGGGGATCAGACAGAAGAACAAACTGTTTATCGAAGATCAACTGTCATTTTTGTAACCGTCCTGTGCGGTCTGATCCTACAGAAGCTGATCAGAAAGTGACTGCTGCTGCTTGTAGTGGTGGTAAGGGAGTCGTTCAGAGAGTCAGACAAAGAGTCGTTCAGAGAGTCAGACAAGGAGTCGTTCAGAGAGTCAGACAAGGAGTCGTTCAGAGATGACATCCAGCCACTCTGCCTCAAACTGCTCTTCAGAGTGACGACACAAAACACGCTGTTCTGGCTGGGGTTCAGTTCGGTCCTGAACCCAACCGAGTTCCAGTCAGGAGAAGAAATTGGCCGGACGACACCCAACTAAAATGTAATTATTGATTACTCCCAAGGAGAGGAAGAATGGGGGGGAGGAGATGGGAGGACGAGGCCGATGTTTTTGGCCTGAAATTTGCCTCGCTAGCCACGCCAGACGTGCAGTTCTGGGCGTCCTTCCAGGAGAAACTAGCGTCCGAACACCTTTCTGAGAAACTTGAAAGCTGTTTCAACTCGTTTGCGATCTATTATTCATACAATAACGCGCCTTCCTCTGGTGTTTGTGGTTTCTGTTACGTTCAGCTGGGAGTGATTTTGTGATGTGGACATCAGTCTCAAAAGCTGCTTTTATTCAAGATAGATAAGACGCAACATGTTCACATCGTTTGAGGAGTGAGACGCGAGGATTAGTTGGCGTGGACTGTGACGTGGACAGAGACGGCTACATCTAGACAAAAGCGACGCGCCCCCATTCAATGTCTGTCACCATACATGAATATGAAGTGATGAATAACTGACCACCGAGGCTAACCACCTATCCTCCGTTTCCCGCATGACTGTTACGATTAACGGTTCTTGGTCCACTCCTCTTTCCGCTCTTTAAACCCAGTTCACTCTACAAGTGGTTAGATCCACCCAACGCCACTTTGCTTATCTCAGGGCGTGAGAGTTATGTCAAGCACCGGATGTCCAGTTCTGAGGATAAAAGTTCATCTGCCCTCCCCCGTGACTGGTTCGCCGGTAAAGCGGTGACGTGCTGTTTTGAAACCCCGATCAAATATTTGCTCGTTTTTACATCAGCGACAAACTGTTCACAAACCGTGCAAACCTTGAACCTCGGCGAGCTTTTGATGTTGTGTGAGAAAATCCCCCGGACCAGTCGTCAACACAACTCTGTAGTACAGCTAGTGCTGTCCCGACCCAACACACATTTCTCCGTAAACAAAGCATGCGACCCAGCCCTTTCCTACAGCCGGCCTCGAGCTCACGATTGCGTTACCTGTCCTTTGGTGAGTTGCTCGCTTTGCTGGCTAACGATAGCCGGATCCCTCGCATACAAAACATACGTTATACTTATAGACGTGTTTACACCTGAGAAGCTAATATATAGACAGTATTGCCAGCGCGGTACTTACAGGATTCCCGAACAGGTGGTACAAACGAAAGAACCCACTGTCATGTTGGCGTAAGTCGGGCCGCGCTGATCACAATCAAAACACTTCCTATTCGGCGGTTGGCTCGTCATCTCGCGCAGCATCTTCAGATGAGTCTCCTCTTGTTTTCGCTTTGCACTCGTCGCCATGACCGAAACGATGGGCTACCGACAGCGAGAGAAGTTTATCCCGTACTTGGGTGGGGAGGTCTTCGGTGGCAGTCGGCTCAACGGCGGTAGACACCTATCTGGGAGGTCTAGCGGGGACGGGGCTTGCCCTTCTTCGTGGAGGGTAGAGATGCGGTCTGCGCCTTCGATGCTCGGCTGCCACCTACTGGCGAGGAATGTTTAACGTTTTGTACCTTAGACAGTCGCAGGACTGAGATCAGCCAATAGTGCTTTCCTTCTAAATAAAATTAAAGAAATTCAACGATCTTTTTCTTGAATGTGTTTTATTCGTATTTTACCATACAAATAACGTTCTGTATAAAAAACAGAAACATGTTATTAAGGAGAAACAATCTCTCCAGGGCAGAGATTTGGAGTGACACAGACCATTGTGTGGTCATGTTTTAAGATGCAAGTGGTGTTCAAGTCTGGGGTTAGGCACAGCTGTCTTTGCAGGTGTCCACTGACAGGGGCGTGATAAGAGACAGCCTTGTGTTGCTCGGGGGGTCCAGGGGGGCGGTGTTGCTGTATTAGCAGGGGAAGGAAGGCAGGAGGGGGAGGGGGGGGGGGGTCTGTATCGCTGTATCAGCTGGGTTAGAAAGGAGGCAGGCCAGTGTTGGATGAACTAGGCTGAGAGAAGGAACAGTCTTCTCTCTGTCCTCCAGACCCCTGTCTCCTTCCTCTTTCCCGCCTCCCTCCGCCTCGCCTCTCTTCCTGCCTCACGACAGCACAGACAAGAGGCACTGATCTTCCAGTATTCAGGACAGGCTGATGCCAGGATTCCTGGAAGCAGAGGTGATTTATAGATCTGGTGATCATCCACACTACAGCCCGGATCTCAGAATCTTGTAAACAAGTTCCCGTCTTCATCCCGCAGTACCAATCCTCCTCCACCAGGGGTGGAGGAGGATTGCATCACTTAGGCCTGGGCCTCTTTCCCTTGCTGCTGGCAGGATCCCCAGCCTCAGCAGGCTACAGGAACACAACACAGGGTCAGACACATCAGAGCATGGTCTGAGTCTGAGATTTAGGATTTTGCCGAAGACTGCTTCGCTGGAATT
This sequence comes from Hypomesus transpacificus, assembly GCF_021917145.1. Taxonomy (NCBI): domain Eukaryota; kingdom Metazoa; phylum Chordata; class Actinopteri; order Osmeriformes; family Osmeridae; genus Hypomesus; species Hypomesus transpacificus. The sequence continues at coordinate 12,969,708 of NC_061069.1, read as the reverse complement.
GTTGTGCACATGCCAATACATGACTTGTAACGAAAATAAACTCAAAAATCATTACTGAAGATCCTCTAAAAGGGTTTGCACAACATGTTTCTCCGTTTGAGGAAGAGGTTTTTAAGAGGGGAGGAGTGTGTGCTGGAGGGTTGCTGTGGTGACGAGGCTCACCTGCTTTCTCTTCCTGGTTACGCGGAAGAAGTCCTCCATGCGAGTCTGTCTGCTCCGGCCAGAGGCCTCCTCCTGCTCCCTCTCTCTCCTCCTCCTCTCCCTCGTCTGACGAAACCGCTCCATACGACCACGCACCCTGGGCTCCCTTAAAAAGTTTGGTGTTGTGTGTGGAAAAGGGTTTGAAAGATTAAAAAAATATAAAAGATTCTAAAAAGGTAGAAAAGATTTTCATAAAAAGTTCTGAAAAAACCTTTTTCTAAAAGGTTTCTGTTTTAGGTTTTTCTGTCCTCCTCAGCTCCTCTCCTCCTTTCACTGTGTGTGGGAAAAAGTTTTGAACACACTACACAAAAAAATTGTGTAGATGCGTTTCTGCTTTACCTCCCAGGCAGAACCCAGGACCTACTGGATGTGTTTCTGCTTTACCTCCCAGGCAGAACCCAGGACCTACTGGATGTGTTTCTGCTTTACCTCCCAGGCAGGACCTAGGACCTACTGGATGTGTTTCTGCTTTACTTCCCAGGCAGGACCTACTTGATGTGTTTCTGGTGGCACAGGAACTGGACCAGCACCTCCTCGTCAGGTTCAGTCCAGGCCAGGCCAGGGGCCTCTGTCTGGGGGGCTAGCAGGAACAGCTTCCTAGCATCCTGGTAACCCCACGCCATGGGCACTGGATGGGTCTGGAGGGAGAAAAGGATGGGAGATCCAGTGATTGGCACACACGCACACACACGCACACACGCACACACACACACACAGCGTACCTTCCTATTGATGTGCTGAACCAAGTTCTCGATGGAGCGGTGGGTCTGTATCAGAGACAGGGCTCTCTTAGGACCCAGGCCTGTTATCTTGTCACAGTAGTCACAGCCCAGCAAGATACACAGGTCCACAAACTGGACCAGAAACAGGAGAGGGAGGAACCAGGAACAGAAGACATCACATCAGACAGTTCCAGACTACATAGCAGGTAGCTGTAATGCATGTGTGAGCCAGCAGGGGGCTCACCTCCTCCTGGGAGAGGCTCAGCCTGGTCAGAAGCTTCTCCAGGGAGAACTCCACCACCTCACTGAGAGAAGAAGAAGAAGATGATGCTGCTGTGTCAGTGTTACAGTGTGTGTGAGATGTGGAAGGGTGTTTTTGGAGTGCGTGAGGTGTGTGTGAGGTGTGTGTGGAGTGTGTGAGGTGTGTGTGAGGTGTGTGTGGTGTGTGTGAGGTGTGTGAGGTGTGTTTGAGAGGTGTGCGTGAGAGGTGTGCGTGAGAGGTGTGTGTGGGGTGTGTGTGAGGTGTGTGAGAGGTGTGTGAGAGGTGTGTGTGAGGTGCGTGTGAGGTGCGTGTGAGGTGCGTGTGAGGTGTGGAGTGTGACAGACCCGTTTCTCTTGGCGCTGAGCTGGCGGATCAGGACTGTTCCTCCGAAGGCCAGCGTGTCCATGTCCTCTGAGGCCACAGCGTCCACTAGACCCCCCTGCACCAGCCTGGCACACAGGGCCTCCCCCTCCCCCGGAGCCTGGGGGGCAGGGACAGAGATTTACTGAAGATGTTGTCCATTCACAATCAAGCTAGAGCCTCCATGTTGGCTCCACTACAACATGAGGAGATGAAGCCTACAGCCTCCATGTTGGCTCAGCAGGGCTACAGCCTCCATGTTGGCTCAGCAGGGCTACAGCCTTCATGTTGGCTCAGCAGGGCTACAGCCTCCATGTTGGCTCAGCAGGGCTACAGCCTCCATGTTGGCTCAGCAGGGCTGTTTGCTGACTCACCTGGATGATGGGAACCCCCATGAGCCGCAGCAGCTGGAGACAGTCGCGAGTCTGACTGGAGGCTACACACACACACACACGCACCCACACACACAGAGCATGTCATCATTAAGTAGATGTGTTTAGCAGATGCTTTTACTCTTCTTTTTTTTAAGCAAGACACAGAACAGGGGGTGTTTGAACCTGTGACCTCTAGATCTACAGTCAAATACTGTAAGAAATCTTACCTGAGCCGGAGCAATTGGGGGAGCTCCACCCTGCCGCCTGGGCCCTCCTCTCCAGCTGGACACACACACACACACACACACCACAGGTTAGGACACAAAGACCGAGCAAGGCCGGTCAAAGCAACATCAGGTTTAGATCATTAGGGTAGGCCTGGATCAGTAATGTAGGCACAGGGCAGTAGGGTGGGTCAGTAATGTAGGCACAGGGCAGTAGGATGGGTCAGTAATGTAGGCACAGGGCAGTAGGATGGGTCAGTAATGTAGGCACAGGGCAGCAGGATGGGTCAGTAATGTAGGCACAGGGCAGTAGGATGGGTCCAGGCTTACATTGGAAGAGCACTCACCACAGCTCTCTTCTCTGCTGGGGGAACTCCGTCAAACACAAACACGGGCTTGATGTCATGTTCCAGGAAGGTTAGGGTGCGGAAGAACAGACCTGCTAGGGGACTGGGAGGAGAGAGGGGGGGAGATAGTGGGAGGGTGAGATGGTGGAGGGAGAGATATTCCGTAGCCTGGAGGGGGGAAAGGAGAGTCTGCACAAGCTGTCAAGGACCAGCGTACAATCTGAAGAGACCAGGAAACAACACGAGACAGAGGAGCTCCGCTATCTGGCATTAAACGGAATTATGGCTTACAGTTCAAACAAAGCGATGAAGTAGCGTTAAATAAAGAATATTTTGGTTCGTAAGGAAGAACTCTCATTCGTTAATTAACTTACCCTAGCTGCTCGAGACCAGGTACAGCCGCTCGAAACTGGTTGAGAATGATTGAAGTGTCCACGGCGATGACCTTGCCTGCGATTAAATCCAAATTAACACGATCAAATTCTACTGGTTGTTGAATTCAGCTGTTAAGAGTGCCGTAAAGGCTCGGTGGCTAGCACAGCTTTCAGGTGATGCAGCTTTAAAACCAACTCGTTTACGTTAGCATCGGAGTTAACGAGTCAAACTGTCAAACATTGAGATGGGTAGATTTACCTGTGTAATCGCCGATGTCCTTGTGCGTGATCGCATCAGGTGCTTCGGAGCGAATCAAGTCTGCCAACTTTAAAATCCCCATTTCTTTCTGACGTTAAGGATTTGGCTATATCCACACAACAGTGATACGTATTTCCGGAATAAATAAATAAATAAAACGTTGCTATTGTTGTGCCATAGAAACTTTGTTTGAAATAGTGAAAATGTAAATATTATATCAAAGTTTAGCGTTTTATTGAGCATCCACGAAAAGTGAAAATAAATAAATTCAGATTTGTTAGAAAACCTTGTTTAAATCCTGTTTACAATTCCTCAAGATTGTAGGCGTGGCTAATCAGGTTTTGATCTCGACAGCTCCACCTGTCATACAATCTCAGCCAGTCAGGCACAGCAATGGTGCAAAAAAACAGAAGACGAGGCCGAAGTCCTGCCATCTTCCATTCAGAGGGTCACTGAATGATGAGCTACACAATGCTTTGCTGTCTATATTACTCCTGAGTAAAAATAGTTAGCGCAACGTTACACATACAAATGCAACGTTAAATGCCACTGTCAATGCTAGAGCTAGCACTCTGAATACAATGCTAAATGATGACTGTGTAGGGTTAGCTATTGCCAAATTATTATTTTATTATATTTATCTTTGAGTTTGAGTTCAGGTTTTGTTGCAGTTGCGCCTGTTGGGGGTAGAACTACAGTACTAACGTGGATTTTTTCATGATTGGTTCTGGGAATTAATCTAATGTCTTTACCCTAGCATAAACCCGCCTAATTCAAACCCACTTTCAGGAAAAATCTTAAATTACAATATTTCAATTTTTGAATGAAACTAATGTTCAAATACTTTTAGATGCTTACTTTTAAGTACATACGTCTCTAAATGACATATCTAGAACGATGTTGTGCATTTGAGTTTCCTGACTCAAAGCCATCTTGCTTTTTTCGTCAACCGATAACACAGCCAGGTCCCCCTCATGGAGCGCAATACCGTTTCAGATTTTGTTAGAAACTGGGAAAATTACATACTCCATAGGGAGCATATGACAGACAAATTATTTAATTCAACATGAATAACTACCAAGCTGACAATCCAATAATTGAGCACATTATAATGTAGCATTAGCTAGACATTGCTAAATAGCTAGCCTAGCTAATGTTACTACTAAAATCTGTTCGCTCCGTGATAGCTAGTGCTAACTGGCTAAGCTACCTACTTTCTGTGTGAGTTAGGTAAATCTTACCTTCGTAATTGTCAAAGTTGCTCGAAACATAAAATTTGAATCCTTTTTTCCTGGCGCTTGAAAGGCAGAAACATAGAATCCTATGTAAATCGTTACTTTTCCTTTTGGGAAGATCACCCAAACGCCTCAAAAACGGCAGTTTGAGCGAATAAACGTAACTGTTACTTACCGGAAGTTGTTTACCATAGTTATGCAATATGCAAAAGGGATGCTGGCACATCCCTGTGAGATGTGAGATAGCCGGTTGACAAGCAATAAGTATGGTTTGTTGTAATCACACAATTTTCCCCAAATTGGCAGCAGTGAACACAGGGGAGGCCCGTTCAAACAAAGTAGACGTCAACCACCTAGAATTTAATACAATAAATATTTACAAATGATACATCGATATATTACAAATAATAAATAAATAAATATGTAATGTCAGACTGCATCTTGGCAGGGCAGGTACAGGGCAGTCTCTGCGCTTAATAAAGCAAAACAGAATAGACAGCCATCACATTTGGCATAATAGTTTCCAGTCGATAATATGATGAAATATATTATTTTATGATACATACAACTCCATATGCATATTTATTGCATTATTCCATAAAAATATGATATTTAGATTCTACACAGAAAGGACCGTAATACTATAACAACATTAAAACAGTGCTACTTCCTTCATACGGAGACAAACCTGTGCTGTAATTCCATTCAGACAAACAGGAGACTGAAGGAAATCACAGAGGTAAGATAAGAGTTATATTACCTAAAACCCTTCAGTTATTGTAAGAACAGGGTGATGGAGGGCAGGAGTGAAATGGGGGTTCTGGACCCTATCAGGGAGGGGGTCAGTTTTAGACCTTACAGGGGGTAGGGGTGCGTCTGGACCCTAGGGGGGGTTGTAGAATTTACAGGGAGGGGGATTCTATCAGCTCTAGAATGCCCCCTTGAAAATTCTAGAATCCCCACTCCCCATAAGTGGGAGAAGAGAGGGGGTTCTCGACCCTAAAGGAGAGTGGGGCTGTGGTAAAGATATTCAGACACATGCTATGGCATCTCTAGATTTAGATATAAACTTTGACACTTGTTGATGACAATGTGAAGAGGGTGGGGAGGTAGCTGGTTCTGCCGACCTCGTACCCCAGAGCCCCTGTGGTATGCGGTGGTTCTAGCGTCGGAACCAGACCCACGTGTTGAGGAGCCAGAAGGCCACGGTGGCAGAGTAGAGCAGCAGCTCTCTCCTGGAGCGCTCCTTGTTCTCCTCCTCCAGGAGCTGGAGACGCCGGTTCAGCTTCACAATCTGGAGGAGGAGCGCGCACACACACACACACACAAGGACACACACACACACACACACAAGAACACACACACACAAGGACACACACACAAGAACACACACACACAAGGACACACACACAAGGACACACAAACACTTTTAGAGAAACACAGGAAGCGAAGGATCAGCTCACACCCAAGCACTGTGACTGCCTACCTGTCGTCGTAGTGTTGAAGCACTGTGACTGCCTACCTGTCGTCGTAGTGTTGAAGCACTGTGACTGCCTACCTGTCGTCGTAGTGTTGAAGCACTGTGACTGCCTACCTGTCGTCGTAGTGTTGAAGCACTGTGACTGCCTACCTGTCGTCGTAGTGTTGAAGCACTGTGACTGCCTACCTGTCGTCGTAGTGTTGAAGCACTGTGACTGCCTACCTGTCGTCGTAGTGTTGAAGCACTGTGACTGCCTACCTGTCGTCGTAGTGTTGAAGCATCCACCAATCCCGAATCATCAGGGGTCATATCCAAGGTCATGTCCAGCTGGGCCCTATAACCACATACACATATCCCATTAGTTCAGCAGATTCATGCTTTGGTTATTAGGTCAACTCAGCAGGTAGGTAGTAGCACCAGCATCAGTACCGCTACTCTTCTTCTTCTTCCACACACACACACACTTCACTCACACACCTCACACACACACCTCACTCAGACACCTCACACACACACCCACACACACCCCCCTCCCCCTAGCTCACCTGCGGTGTCCGTCCTCCAGGGCCTCCAGGACCTGCTGGTAGGCCCGGCGTGTGGTGGCCTGGATGTAAGACATCACCCCCCCAGCTGAGTAGAGGGGGGCTCCATCCTCCGGGGTGCACAGGGGGGGGCACACCCGCACAGGGGCCGCGGGGGACGGGGTCACACTGGGGGGGCAGGGGGAGAAAGCATAGTTGTTATCCTGGAGAAAGTGAGAGGGGGGGGAGAGATGGAGAGAGAGATGGAGAGGGAGATGGATAGGAGAGAGAGAGAGAGAGAGATGGATAGGAGAGAGAGATGGAGAGGGAGAGAGAGAGACGGATAGGAGAGCGAGATGGAGAGAGAGAGATGGAGAGAGAGAAATAGAGAGATGGAGAGAGAGAGAGATGGAGATAGAGAGAGTACCTGGTGTCTGCTCTGTGGGCGGGGCTGCTGTGACGGACAGTTGGGCTCTCAGTCGCACTGCGTTCCTTCTTCGACCTGGAGTGAGCCTGGAGGGAGGGAGGTGAGGGGGGAGGGAGGGAGGTGAGGGAGGGAGGTGAGGGGGAGGGAGGGAGGGATGGAGGTGAGGGGGAGGGAGGGAGGTGAGGGGGAGGAAGGGATGGAGGTGAGGGGGAGGAAGGGAGGGAGGTGAGGGGGAGGGATGGAGGTGAGGGGGAGGGAGGGAGGTGAGGGGGAGGGAGGGAGGTGAGGGAGGGAGGTGAGGGGGAGGGAGGTGAGGGGGAGGGATGGAGGTGAGGGGGAGGGATGGAGGTGAGGGGGAGGGAGGGAGGTGAGGGGGAGGGATGGAGGGAGGTGAGGGAGGTGAGGGGGAGGGAGGGAGGGAGGTGAGGGGGAGGGAGGGAGGGAGGTGAGGGGGAGGGATGGAGGTGAGGGGGAGGGAGGGAGGGAGGTGAGGGGGAGGGAGGGAGGTGAGGGGGAGGGAGGGGAAGGACGTGAAGGGGGAGGGAGGAAGGTGAGAAGGGAGGGAGGGGAAGGACGTGAAGGGGGAAAGAAGGGGAGGGAAGGACAGGAAGGGATGGGGAGGATGTAGGTAAGAATGGAAGGAAGGAGGGAACAAGGAAGAGGGTAGGGAAAATTATTGAGGTCTCAGACACCGAGACACACTGGAGATTATCTGGGTGGAGGAGGGGTGGAGGTCCTGACCGTGCGGTGCATGGGGGCCGGGGGGGCGGGGTCTGTCTCCAGGGAGTCCAGCGGCTGCTCCGTCAGTGTAAGGACCCGGGGCGGAGCCTTCATCCCCAGCAGGTCTAGCGGAGGCGTGGCCTGGATCAGGTCCAGGTCTCTGGGTCGGGAGTAGCGCGAGTCCACATCGTCCCCTGGAACACACACACACCGTCATATCCACACAGTCACACACGCCCCCCACCCCCATCCTCCGTACCTGAGATCACGATCCGCTCGGGCACCTGCATCAGGGCAGGGTGGGGGGCCAGGACCCCCGGGGAAGGCCCTCCTGCCTGGCTCTCTGGCCCCATCTTCAGGGTGTCGGGGATACGCATGCGCTGGCTGATGCCCTCTGTGTACTCCAGCTCGTAGTGGATACGGCTCATCTCTGCCTCGTCCGCAGCAGGGTACACTGTCCCAACACTCATTTGGCCTGGGGGGGCGGGGGGGGGGGGGGCACATGATCAGGGGAGTCAGGTGAGGGGTTAGGGAATCGGGCTAACAATCAGAAGGTTCCCGGTTTGATTCCTGGCTTTGATTCATTGATCAACACATCTGACCCGGCAGGGGGTGTCACATGATCAACATCTGGGGTGTCACATGATCAACACTCATCTATGAATGCATCAATTAAGAGAATGAAATGAGATCCTCCTGTGGCTGTACAATGACAGACATATGTGTATCGAAACACAACAACGTTGACTGTCAAACTTAAAGATAGACCACACTTAGCGTCGTTGTTTAACTACACACACGGAGATGTCCCATTTAGCAAGGTGGTGCAAAAAATGTAATAGCGGACCATGCATCACACCAAGAGGTTAACAGCGACCTCTCGCTATGAGTAGACGTCCTCTACTCATCAGCTTGCTTACCGCTGCTTTGTTATAAATGGACATCAGTAGTGCTAATCCCCGTCTTATAGGGTAAACTGCGTGGGTAGTAAACGCAGGACGTCCAGATATTACGCTGGTGGCCAGCGTTCCTTGATCCCTCGGTTCAATACGACAGGCAGGGACGGAACAGCAAACTGATCATAGTTTCGACAAAGCGTGTAGATTATAGGCTACATAAATAAACAAATCAAAAAGCCACGCTCGCGTTAAATCTGATATTGAATCATAGTATTGTGAATGAATGACTGATCTCTTCCTGGTTAGTGTTATCTAGCACGCAACTGATTCGTGCATTTGTGATGACGTTGTGACATTGTTATGATATTAGACTCCATTATTTCACCGAAGCGATCTAGCTAGCTAGTTAAAGCTAACTGCAGAAATCTTGTTTTATCTAAACGTCAAGCTAGCAAGCTATCTGGTAGTCTAGTATCATTCGCAAAATAATGCACGACGTCTTACGTTATTTGTCAGAACAGGTTTGGATATGATACGGAGATGTACGACTTACCGAATATTGTAACGTTTTTCGTCTATCGTGTTCTATATGTTGGTATCTTAATTTGACCAAACGCTTCCCTGTACATCAGCCAAAACACAAACACATCGCATGTGCAATGTGAAGGACAGCCAATAGGGTTCTGGCGCATCAATGCTAGGCGCTGATTAGCATCCTGTATTTATAGGGTCTACGTTCGAATTAGTCACATTGAAAAGTCTTTATTTGGCAATCATATATAGTCTATAGGTATGTCCTTAGCGTATTAGTTTTCAGTATTCATTCTAAACATGCAAATATTGAGGGAGACACCTTTGCATTGGCCAATAAGATGCATAGCCCCTCCTCCGGCGCACTGCACAGTTCCCCTAGTGTAGTGGTTATCACGTTCGCCCAACACGCGAAAGGTCCTCGGTTCGAAACCGGGCGGGTTAATGCACATATTTGTATAGCTGATCAACAGAGCTGACTCTGTTGGATTGGTCTACCATCCAATTATCAAAAAGTTTAGTAAGGTTGAAAAATATGTTTTCAAAAAAGTCATAAATAAAATGTGTGAAAATATTTTTTCAACCTTTTGAAAGTAATATTTCACACGCAATGTAAGGAGAGAAGAGGAAAGGGGAGAGGAGAACAGATAAACCTAAAACAGGGTAAAGCAGAGCAGAGTAGTACAGTATATTAAAGTCCCCATCAAGTACTGTTACATCAAGTTCAGGAGATTGTTGTATGGTAGCGATGGGGCTAGAGTAGTTCTGTCTTTCCACCCTTGTCCACGAGGTGGCAGCACTGCAGGCTACATGATTAGGGAAGGTGCATGTTGTTGTTTTGGCTTGCATGTAAAAAATTATAAATCAAACGAGAATGTACGTGTTGCATGTGATCAATGTGTGCATGCATGTGTGTGTGTGTGTGTGTTCATACATGTATGTGAGTTTGTGTGTGTGTCAGAGACAGAGTGTATTTCCAGGATTATGAGACTTCACACCCACTTGTTCTCTGGGGGCATTTCTCCTTGTTCTGAGACGAACTGTAATTTTACACTTGTCAGTTCACACGTTCCCCTTCTCGCCAGATGGACCCCACCCCCCCTCACAGATCCCCCCCCCCTCACAGCTCCCCCCCACCCCCACCCCCCCTCACAGCTCCCACCCCCCCTTCACAGCCCCCCCCCCCCCCCTCACAGCTCCCCCTCACAGATCCCCCCCCCCCCTCACAGCTCCCCCTCACAGATTCCCCCCCCCCCCTCACAGCTCCCCCCCCACCCCCCACCCCCCCTTCACAGCCCTCCCCACCCCCCCCTCACAGACCCCCCCCCCCCTCACAGCTCCCCCCCCCACCCCCCACCCCCCCTTCACAGCCCTCCCCACCCCCCCCCCCCCCCCCTTCACAGCTCCCCCCCCAACGCCTCCCAGCCCATCTGTCGTAGCTCACAACTCCCAAATTCTCCTCCTCAGAAACACCCAACTCAACCATAACATCCCCCTTTCAGAAACACCCAACTCAACCATAACATCCCCCTTTCAGAAACACCCAACTCAACCATAACATCCCCCTTTCAGAAACACCCAACTCAACCATAACATCCCCCTTTCAGAAACACCCAACTCAACCATAACATCCCCCTTTCAGAAACACCCAACTCAACCATAACATCCCCCTTTCAGACACACCCAACTCAACCATAACATCCCCCTTTCAGAAACACCCAACTCAACCATAACATCCCCCTTTTAGAAACACCCAACTCCATAACTTAATATCCTGTTCACGTAAAAACGTTTCCTGTCTAAACAGGAAGAGCTGTTGACACCAATTCTGTCTGACATTTTCTCGACAGTAAACAGCATGAGCACACAAACACCTAGATATTTTTTGTCTTAATCACATTCTTGCAGCTGGCCTGGCACAGAGAATTGACATTTACCCGTGAGGTAAACAAACACACAAACACACACAGATAGACACTATTCCTTTATCTTAGTAAATGATCACTGCTGGAAGTCTGCCTCGATATTGACATGAAAGAATCTCAATCAACACTGTGAACTGAAGAATGTGTGTCTTTTCTTGTGGGAACTGAATGGTTCCTGTGATTTATCGATATAACCCGTCTCACCTCACCCCCCACACACACACAACCACACGTGTGGCTAATATGGTGTTGAAGCTAGCCTGGTGGAGCTAGCCTGGTGGAGCTAGCCTGTTGGAGCTAGCCTGGTGGTGTAGCTCGTTTGGCCACCATCCAGCATGACCAAAACTTTGTGTCAGAGGCAGCAGAAAATGAAGGAGCTGTTATGTAATGTTCCAAAGCTTGTTATTCTGGAATTGGGAAGGAAGTGCATGTGTGTGTACACATGTGTGTGTGTGTATCTGTGTTTCTGCATGTATTTGTGTGTGTTTGTCTGTGTGTGTGTAGGTGTGTGTGTGTGAGAGAGAGAGAGATAAAGAGAGAGAGAGAGAGAGAGAGAGAGAGAGAGAGAGAGAGAGAGAGAGAGAGAGAGAGGAGGACTGGTGGCAGTGCTGATGCTGTGTGTGTGTGTAGGTGTGTGTGTGTGTGTGTAGGTGAGAGAGAGGACTGGTGGCAGTGCTGATGCTGCCATAGAGGAGTACATAGACGCATGCAGATGAGACACAAACACATCAAATATTCATCAGACTAGAGACAGCTGTGGTCACATACCAGGAGAAACACAGGAGTCTGCCTGCCTGTCTGTTTGCCTCTCTGCCTGCCTGCCTGCATGTCTGTCTGCCTCTCTGTCTGTCTGCCTGTCTGCCTGCCTGGCTGCCTGCCTGCCTGCCTGCCTGCCTGCCCGTCTATCTGTCTGTCTGTCTGTCTGTCTGCCAGTCTTCTTGTCTGTCTGTCTGTCTACCAGTCTGCTTGTCTGTCTGTCTGTGATCTCTTAACTGTTCTGGTGCCATCACTCCAGGGGCTTTAGCGGTCATCACCCCAGTTACCATAGAAACGTCCCGTCAGTCACCCCAGGCAACAGCAGCTCTTCTGCAGTCATAACGTTCACGTGCACACGCACAGACACGCACACAAACACTCTAGCAACACACCTACACTTTCAAACACAGAAACACAGGCACGTGCAGGCAAGCGTGAACGCTCAATCCTGTGACATTTCACTCACCCACCCACACACCCACATTCAGAGAACCAGATTGAAATGGGATCCCAATTTAATTCCAATACCGTAACAGATGCTTTGCTTGTCACCTTGAGCTACTTTCAGCGCCGGACAGCTCCCGGTTGCCTCGCTCCACCCATCTCCCACCACACGCAGAGGATTGGCTGAAAGAACAACCACACACGCCACAGTTCAGGTGACTCGTGCCATAGTGAAATATCGTCAAATTCTGCATCCTCTGAGATCTCACATCGTCGTCCTGCACCTCTCGGTCTCGAGAAATTATTTTACTGAGAGCTCCGGAAACGCAGCCCGTGTTTACGGCGATAGAGGTAGGGCGTCACTTTAACTGTAAACCGTCTGGGAGGTAGTGGAGATGATTGGTCGACCGTGATAACATCTGCCCGTCACAGATGCAGTCTGATCAACGGAAGAAGCGGCGAGGAGCACGGAATCAGACGCGAGCTGCACCTAGGAGACAAACCCTTTGGATGTTAAACTCCGGTACACGTCAGAGACGGCTTGTTTTAGTTGCGGAAGCCACAAATTACGGTGTCGGTTATGCTTACGGTTGATTAAGGGAAGACGGTTTCGCGACGGTCACGCAATGGCTTTCTCACTCATTCTCCTGCTCTTCCAAATGGGGCTTGTCTTCGGATCAAACTACGGTTACGTAGAATGGTCCGACAACGACAAAGACGCAGAGATACGGGCAAATATACCGACTATCCTCAGCACCCAAAACCAAGCAATCAACAAAGAATCGTTTCATTACCCAACTTACTACCCCGGGCATGCGACCGAGCGCACGGTGGTGGCGCACAAGATCGAGGAGGACCTGCCGCGGGTAGTGACAGCCTTCCTCCACACCGGAGACTCTTCGGCGCTGCGGCAGGTAAACTGCTCCCGGAGATACGAGCTCCGGAGCCTCCGTGGTGGCACGCGCGTCGCCTCACACTACTCCCTCCACACCGTGCTGGACACCGTGGCGCACGCGACCAACTTCCTCAACATGATCCTCCAGACCAACAGGTCGCGAGAGCACAGCCTCCGGCGGGACATTCACTGGTATCACGCGCTGGTCAGGAGCATCCTCGAGGGAGACCCCAAAATCCACAGGGCGGTGGTAAGTTTCCACACGGATGCGCCAACACCCGGTCCTCACGTCTTCCTCCAAGCGACCAGGAGAGACAAGCAGGTGGTTCTCCAAGACCTCTCCGGTTCCGCTCACCTCCACCTCAGGAGCCGAACACCGGATTCGGATTGGTTTAACGAGTTTAGGGACCGGAAAAGACCTCAGCTACAGAAGAGAGCTTCCAGCCTGGACGTTACCCGCCGCTCCGAACGGCTACTTCCTGGATAAAAGCCAGATCCGGTGGTCCGCACCGTTTCTGGAGTGCGAGCACGGAAGCTTTGTACCGCACTGGTTGCTCACCTTGTCCGCGGGCTTTTACGGTCTGAGGGAAGACTCTGCGCCCGAGTTCAGGTGAGTACCAGGTGGGTGTGTGTGTGTGTGTGTGTGTGTGTGGGGGGGGGGGGATCAATTAAAACGAACCCTTGATGTTGAGGTAATAATGGGATTTTAAGAGCAATTATAATCTTCCTTCCTCTTTCTTAACCCAAATTCTGAATCTCTGTGTCTGTCACTTTTAAGTCCAGCGTTTGAGAAGGAAGACATTCTAAATGTAAATGACTCCAGAAGATTTTGAATATTATTTCCCATCTGAAGGCAAGAGTTGTCTCCCGGAGTCTGAGGGAGACAGCCATGATTGTCCAGGTGTTAAATGTTTGTTCTCACACTATGTGTGTACACGCTCCAGCAGACCAGATGAACCTACTTGGGCAATAAAGCTGATTCTGATGTGGTCAGGAGTGTTCAGAAACCTTCTGGTGTTTCAGCAAATGGGTGTCAGACTTCACACGCACACACACACACACAGACACACACACCCCCTGACACCGAGGAGGCAGTACGTGTGTGTGATGTGAACTCTCTCCCTCTCCAGGGGGGTGGTACTAACCCTAACTCTCTCCCTCTCCAGGGGGGTGGTACTAACCCTAACTCTCTCCCTCTCCAGGGGGGTGGTACTAACCCTAACTCTCTCCCTCTCCAGGGGGGTGGTACTAACCCTAACTCTCTCCCTCTCCAGGGGGGTGGTACTAACCCTAACTCTCTCCCTCTCCAGGGGGGTGGTACTAACCCTAACTCTCTCCCTCTCCAGGGGGGTGGTCCGTGTGGATGTCAACCTCCAGGATGTGGACATCAACCAGTGCTCCAGCACAGGATGGTTCTCTGGAACACACCGCTGTAACCTGACCAGCATGGAGGTCTGTCTGCCAGCCTGCCTGTCTGCCTGTCTGCCTGTCTGCCTGTCTGCCTGTCTGCCTGCCTGTCTGCCTGCCTGCCTGCCTGCCTGTCTGCCTGTCTGCCTGTCTGCCTGTCTGCCTGTCTGCCTGTCTGTCTGCCTGTCTGCCTGTCTGTCTGTCTGACTGTCTGACTGTCAGTCTGCTTGTCTGTCTGTCTGTCTGTCTGTCTGTCTGTCTGTCTGTCTGTCTGTCTGTCTGTCTGGCTGGCTGTATACAGCAATCAAGCAATAGTAATGTAATAACAATCAAGTTCTTTAAACACACACGTACCATGTAGTTACATATATTAGAGCAGGTGTGCACAAGAGGAATCTCTGTGTGTGTGTATATATAAAGTATGTGTGTGTGTGTGTATATATATATAAAGTATGTGTGTCTGTGTGTGTGTTTGCGCGGGTGTTTCAGTAAACTGGAAGTGATGTAGCTAGCGTGTGTAATTTGAGAGGAAGTGAGGTAGCTAGCGTATGTAAGTAGACAGGAAGTGAGGTAGCTAGCGTGTGTAATTGGACAGGAAGTGAGGTAGCTAGCGTGTGTAAGTGGAGAGGAAGTGAGGTAGCTAGCGTGTGTAAGTGGAGAGGATGTCCCTCTTATGGTACTCATGCATTATGAATCCCCCTACTGAGGGGAAACACGTTGCATAAGAGACCGCAGCTCACATAATGAGATAGGTCCCGGGAAATTAGTGTATGAGAAAGTGTGTGTGTGTGTGTGTGTATGAGACTATGTGTGTGTGTATGAGAGAGTGTGTGTGTGTGTGTGGTGATATATGGTGATGGAGATAAAGAGCTTCAAAGGAGATTCTGCTAATGAGACGCTGTGACAGGTCGTCCTCTCTCCTCCCTCCCTCCTTCCTCCCCTCCCTCTCTCTTTCTTTCCTCCATCCCTCCTTCCTCACCTCTCTCTCTCCTCCATCCCTCCTCCCTTCCTTCCCTCTCTCTCTCTCGTTCTCCATCCTCCCTCTCTCTATATCACACTCTTTCTATCTTTCCTGCTCCCTCTCTATATCTTTCCTGAATGAATGTTCTAACAAACCCTGTTCTCTCTATAGAACCCACCCCGTTCTCTATTTGTTCTCTCTACAGAACACACCATGTTCTCTGCAGAACCCACCATGTTCTCTTTGCTTGTCCCACTGGAAGTCAACCTCGTTTTAAAACAAACAAATTATCTGAAGGACAGATTTCACACTTGGGAACAGTCCTTTCCCTCCCTCCCCCTGTCTCCCTCCCTCTCCTTCTCTCTCCCCCTGTTTCAGCCCCTCTCCTTCTCTCTCCCCCTGTCTCCATCGCTCTCTCTCCCTCTTCTGTCACAGTGGAGGAGGCGGAGACTACTCCTCTTTTGTTACCATAATGACATCTCCATGCGTCTGGCCTGACACCTGGGCTGTTTCACACAATACATCACTTTACACTCCTCTCACTACACTCCTCTCACTACCCTGATCTCACTACCCTGCTCTCACTACGCTGCTCTTACTACACTCCTCTCACTACGCTGCTCTCACTACGCTGCTCTCACTACCCTGCTCTCACTACCCTGCTCTCACTACCCTGCTCTCACTACGCTGCTCTCACTACCCTGCTCTCACTACACTCCTCTTACTACACTGCTCTTACTACCCTGCTCTCACTACGCTGCTCTCACTACCCTGCTCTCACTACCCTGCTCTCACTACCCTGCTCTCACTACCCTGCTCTCACTACGCTGCTCTCACTACCCTGCTCTCACTACCCTGCTCTCACTACCCTGCTCTCACTACCCTGCTCTCACTACGCTGCTCTCACTACCCTGCTCTTACTACGCTGCTCTCACTACCCTGCTCTCACTACGCTGCTCTTACTACGCTGCTCTCACTACCCTGCTCTCACTACGCTGCTCTTACTACCCTGCTCTCACTACCCTGCTCTCACTACGCTGCTCTCACTACCCTGCTCTCACTACGCTGCTCTCACTACCCTGCTCTCACTACGCTGCTCTCACTACCCTGCTCTCACTACCCTGCTCTCACTACCCTGCTCTCACTACCCTGATCTCACTACCCTGCTCTCACTACCCTGCTCTCACTACCCTGATCTCACTACCCTGCTCTCACTACCCTGCTCTCACTACCCTGCTCTCACTACGCTGCTCTTACTACCCTGCTCTCACTACCCTGCTCTTACTACGCTGCTCTCACTACCCTGCTCTCACTACGCTGCTCTTACTACGCTGCTCTCACTACCCTGCTCTCACTACGCTGCTCTTACTACCCTGCTCTCACTACCCTGCTCTTACTACGCTGCTCTCACTACCCTGCTCTCACTACGCTGCTCTTACTACGCTGCTCTCACTACCCTGCTCTCACTACGCTGCTCTCACTACGCTGCTCTCACTACCCTGCTCTCACTACGCTGCTCTCACTACCCTGCTCTCACTACGCTGCTCTCACTACCCTGACCTCACTACCCTGCTCTTACTACGCTGCTCTCACTACCCTGCTCTTACTACGCTGCTCTCACTACCCTGCTCTCACTACGCTGCTCTCACTACCCTGATCTCACTACCCTGCTCTTACTACGCTGCTCTCACTACCCTGCTCTCACTACCCTGCTCTCACTACGCTGCTCTCACAACCCTGCTCTCACTACCCTGCTCTCACTACCCTGCTCTCACTACCCTGCTCTCACTACGCTGCTCTCACTACCCTGCTCTCACTACGCTGCTCTCACTACCCTGCTCTCACTACGCTGCTCTCACTACCCTGCTCTCACTACCCTGCTCTCACTACCCTGCTCTCACTACCCTGCTCTCACTACCCTGATCTCACTACCCTGCTCTCACTACCCTGCTCTCACTACCCTGATCTCACTACCCTGCTCTCACTACCCTGCTCTCACTACCCTGCTCTCACTACCCTGCTTTCACTACCCTGCTCTTACTACCCTGCTCTCACTACCCTGCTTTCACTACCCTGCTCTCACTACCCTGCTCTCACTACCCTGCTCTCACTACGCTGCTCTCACTACCCTGCTCTCACTACCCTGCTCTCACTACCCTGCTCTCACTACCCTGCTCTCACTACGCTGCTCTCACTACCCTGCTCTCACTACCCTGCTCTCACTACGCTGCTCTCACTACCCTGCTCTCACTACCCTGCTCTCACTACCCTGCTCTCACTACCCTGCTCTCACTACCCTGATCTCACTACCCTGCTCTCACTACCCTGCTCTCACTACCCTGCTCTCACTACCCTGCTCTCACTACCCTGCTTTCACTACCCTGCTCTTACTACCCTGCTCTCACTACCCTGCTCTCACTACGCTGCTCTCACTACCCTGCTCTCACTACCCTGCTCTCACTACGCTGCTCTCACTACCCTGCTCTCACTACCCTGCTCTCACTACACTCTGAGGAGAACCAGGAGCTCCTCTCCTCCACCCTCATGTTCCCCCTCCCCCTGTACCCCTCCAGCTTGATAACAGGAGCAACGGCAGCTTGGAAAAAGATTCTCTCTCACAGTGTAGGCTCAGACGGCACACTTAACATTCACACACACACACACACACACACACCCACACACACAGGACCACACGCACGCACACACACACAGGTCCAGGCACACACACACACAGGACCACGCACGCACACACACACACACACACACACACACACACACACACACACACAGCACCACACATCTGCTGTTTTCGCGGGGAGGAGACAAGCTGAGGAGGAGAAGAGAGGAGAGGAGAAGAAGGGAGGAGACGAGCTGAGGAGGAGAAGAGGGGAGAGGAGAAGAAGGGAAGAGACGAGCTGAGGAGGAGAAGAGGGGAGAGGAGAAGAAGGGAGGAGACAAGCTGAGGAGGAGAAGAGGGGAGAGGAGAATAAGGGAGGTGACGAGCTGAGGAGGAGAAGAGGGAAGAGGAGAAGAAGGGAGGAGACGAGCTGAGGAGGAGAAGAGGGGAGAGGAGAAGAAGGGAGGAGACAAGCTGAGGAGGAGAAGAGGGGAGAAGAGAAGAAGGGAGGAGACAAGCTGAGGAGGAGAAGAGAGGAGAGGAGAAGAAGGGAGGAGACAAGCTGAGGAGGAGAGGAGAGGAGAAGAAGGGAGGAGACAAGCTGAGGAGGAGAAGAGGGGAGAGGAAAAGAAGGGAGGAGACAAGCTGAGGAGGAGAAGAGGGGAGAGGAGAAGAAGGGAGGAGACAAGCTGAGGAGGAGAAGAGAGGAGAGGAGAAGAAGGGAGGAGACAAGCTGAGGAGGAGAAGAGGGGAGAGGAGAAGAAGGGAGGAGACAAGCTGAGGAGGAGAAGAGGGGAGAGGAGAAGAAGGGAGGAGACAAGCTGAGGACGAGAAGAGGGGAGAGGAGAAGAAGGGAGGAGACAAGCTGAGGAGGAGAGGATAAGAAGGGAGGAGACAAGCTGAGGAGGAGAGGAGAGGAGAAGAAGGGAGGAGACAAGCTGAGGAGGAGAAGAGGGGAGAGGAGAAGAAGGGAGGAGACAAGTTGAGGAGGAGAGGAGAGGAGGGGAGAGGGGACATTTGTCTGAGGCTTCATGGTTCCAATACTGCTGCCCATTTTTACACACACATACAAACACACACACACACCCACACTGTGTCTCTCTTATCTCTGGGAGATAGCTGGCAGGCATGTGGAGGGGAGACCGCTCGTTCCGTCAGAAGCCTCTTATCTCCTCCGTCCTCAGGGAACTTCCTTCAATTCCCAAACTTTCTTCTTCCCCTGCTGTCTGTCGGCACCCAAACACAGCCGCACAGCAACACAGCAACACAGCCGCACAGCAACACAGCAACACAGCAACACAGCCACACAGCAACACAGCCGCACAGCAACACAGCAACACAGCCGCACAGCAACACAGCAACACAGCAACACAGCAACACAGCCACACAGCAACACAGCCGCACAGCAACGCAGCCGCACAGCAACACAGCCACACAGCCGCACAGCAACACAGCCGCACAGCAACACAGCCACACAGCAACACAGCCGCACAGCAACACAGCAACACAGCAACACAGCCACACAGCAACACAGCCGCACAGCAACACAGCAACACAGCCGCACAGCAACACAGCAACACAGCAACACAGCCACACAGCAACACAGCCGCACAGCAACGCAGCCGCACAGCAACACAGCCACACAGCCGCACAGCAACACAGCCGCACAGCAACACAGCCACACAGCCACACAGCAACACAGCCACACAGCAACACAGCCGCACAGCCACACAGCCGCGCAGCAACACAGCAACACAGTCACACAGCCACACAGCAACACAGCCGCACAGCAACACAGCCACACAGCAACACAGCCGCACAGCAACACAGCCACATAGCAACACAGTCACACAGTAACACAGCCACATAGCAACACAGCCACACAGCAACACAGCCGCACAGCAACACAGCCACATAGCAACACAGCCACACAGCAACACAGCCACATAGCAACACAGCCACACAGCCGCACAGCAACACAGCCACACAGCCGCACAGCAACACAGCCGCACAGCAACACAGCCACATAGCAACACAGCCACACAGCCGCACAGCAAACAGCCGCACAGCAACACAGCAACACAGCCGCACAGCAACACAGCCACACAGCCACACAGCCACACAGCAACACAGCCACACAGCCACACAGCAACACAGCAACACAGCCACATAGCAACACAGCCGCACAGCCACACAGCAACACAGCAACACAGCAACACAGCCACATAGCAACACAGCAACACAGACACACAGCAACACAGACACACAGCAACACAGCCACACAGCCACACAGCAACACAGCAACACAATAACACAGCAAGTGTTCCGTAGCTGGGCACCTTCTGGACGTCGTTGTTTCTCCTCTTCCCTCCTCTCCTCCTCCCTCCTCTCCACTCCTCTTCCCTCCGCTCTCCTCCCCTCCTCTCCCCTCCTCTCCTTTCCTCTGCAAGCCATACACCCAGGGGAGGATGGAGGAAGGGATATAGAAAGTAGACAGGGAGAGAGCGATTGTAATGCTTTTAGGGTTTCATGCTTTCAGGGATATAAATAGACCTCAGAGGACTCCCCTCTCTCTCACTGTCTCTCTCTCTCTCTCCCTCTCAATGTCTCTCTATTTCTCTCTCTCTCTCTCAATGTCTCTCTATTTCTCTGTGTCTCTCTCTCTGTCTGTCTCTCCGTCTATCTGTGTGCTCTCTCTTTTCCCTCTCTTTCTTTTTCTCATTCTGAGTCTGTGAGCCTGTAATCAAGGCCCCACCAGGAGAGAGAGGAGAGAGAGAGGGGCGAGCAAGAGAGGAGGAAAGGGGGAGAGAGAGTCGGAGGAACAGAGAGAGAGGAGAGAGAGAGCGTGTGAGAGTGGGAGAATCAGAAGGAGAGAGAGAGGCAGGTTATGTCAGACACTGTGGAAGACTGTGGGCTTCCTTTTTAAGGAGCTCAGGAAATGATTAGTAGGAAATGGATGTGTGTGTATATGTGTGCGTGTATATGTGTGTGTGTATGTGTGGGTGTGTACATATATGCGCATGTGTATGTGTGTGTATATGTATCTGTATGTTCCAGATGGTCCATGGTCCCTCCACTTGGTTGGAATTATGCACCACATTCAACATTTACTAACCACATCTTAATATTAATTAATTTAGATTTTAATCTAATTTAGATACAAATTAGTTGGCTGTTACTTGGTAACTTGGGTACAAGTTTTACAATACAACTAATTGAGTGCGCTTGATTCAACTCACCAAACCAGAGAATTGAGTTATCACTCACCTCCCCTCTGCTGCTGGCAGAAACACTCACCTCCCCTCTGCTGCTGATAGAAACACTCACCTCACCTCACCTCTGCTGCAGGCAGAAACACTCACCTCCCCTCTGCTGCTGGCAGAAACACTCACCTCCCCTCTGCTGCTGGCAGAAACACTCACCTCCCCTCTGCTGCTGGCAGAAACACTCACCTCCCCTCTGCTGCAGGCAGAAACACTCACCTCCCCTCTGCTGCTGGCAGAAACACTCACCTCCCCTCTGCTGCTGGCAGAAACACTCACCTCCCCTCTGCTGCTGGCAGAAACACTCACCTCCCCTCTGCTGCTGGCAGAAACACTCACCTCCCCTCTGCTGCTGGCAGAAACACTCACCTCCCCTCTGCTGCTGGCAGAAACACTCACCTCCCCTCTGCTGCAGGCAGAAACACTCACCTCCCCTCTGCTGCAGGCAGAAACACTCACCTCCCCTCTGCTGCTGGCAGAAACACTCACCTCCCCTCTGCTGCTGGCAGAAACACTCACTTATCCTCCTTCTGTTCCCCCACCTCCCCCCCCTCCTCCCCTCTCCCCTCCTCCTCTCCTCTCCTCCTGTCCTCCTCCTCCCCTCCCCTCCTCTCCTCTCTCCTTCTCAGTGTACTCCTCTAGGTGGGCATGGGTTTGTTCTGGACCAGTACAGGTGTGCGTGTCGGAGAGGCTTTTACCACCCCAGCAGAGTGCCCGTCAACAGCTTCACAAGTAGGGCCCTCAGCACCTCCACCAACCAGCTCATCACGCAATCAATCAATGAATGAACAAACAGATGAACATTTGCATCAACAAACGAATGAATGAATGAACTGTATGAAACACAGATCTACATTGTTGTTAATGGAAACCGAGTGAACAAAACAATGAATTCTAAAAAGGTGATAGCAAACTAGGGAGATTGGACGTTCCTGTACACACATACACACACACACACACACACTCACACACACACACACACTGAGGCCAGTCTGGTTGTTTCCTAGCAACAATAAACCCCAGTGTGGTGAGGAGCAGAGAGAGGCAGGTGCAGGCATGGACCAGTCTGTACCCATTGTCTATTTACAGACACACACACACACCCACACACACACACCCACACACACAGGTGTTAAAACCAGAAATAAACTACACCCAGAAACACACACACACAACCCCCCCCCCTCCTCCCCCCATGTGACCATCCTGCTGTGCCCCAGGCCCCGCCCCCCCCAGATGAGGACGGCTCCAGCCTGTGTCTGCCGTGCCGTGAGGGCTGTCCGGTGTGCCGGGACGACTCCCCCTGCCTGGCGCGGCCCCACGGAGGCATCCGGCTCGCCCTGGCCTCCCTGCAGGGGGTCTGCATGCTGCTGACCCTGCTGGTCATGCTGGGTACCTACCACCATCGCAGGAACAAGGTCAGGGGTCAGGGGGGAAGGATTGGGGTCAAGGGGTCAAGGTTGAAGAGTTCATTGCCAGCAGGCGGAAGAGAGAAGGGGGGGGGGCCTAAGTTAAGGATGGGGTCTGCTGTTTCATCTGTTTCAACCATTTGCCATCTCTCTCTCTCTCTCTCTCCTCTCTCTCTCTCTCTCTCTCTCTCTCTCTCTCTCTCTCTCTCTCTGTCTCTGTCTCTGTCTCTGTCTCTGTCTCTCTCTCTCTCTCTCTCTCTCTCTCTCTCTCTCTCTCTCTCTCTCTCTCTCTCTGTCTCTCTCTCTCTCTCTCTCTCTCTGTCTCTCTCTCTCACCAGAGAATCCGTGCGTCTGGTCTCATCCTCCTGGAGACCATCTTGGTTGGAGCGTTGCTGCTTTACTTCCCTGTGAGTACAATGTGTGTGTGTGTGTGTGTGCGTGTGTGCGTGTGTGTGTGCGTGTGTGCGTGTGTGCGTGCGCATGTGTGTGCGCGTGTGTGTGCGCGTGTGTAGCTGAGAGGAAGCAGACTAGAACAAAGACAGATATAGCTAACAACAAAACAACTTCCCTCAGAGTTGCAACCATGTCGAGAGAGATGCTCTTACCTCACCTTACCTCACCTCACCTCTCTCTCTCTCTCTTTCTCTCTCTATCTCTCCACCACTTCTCTCTCTCTCTCCAGGCATTCTGCTCCCTTCTCTCCCTCTCTCTCACTTCACCCCTCCTCTCTCTCTGTTTTTCTATTCCTGGCTGTTGAATCTTCCTCCAGAAATATCCTCTCCCCTTCTCACCACTCCCCCTTACTTTCACACACTCCACCTCCCCCTTCCTCTCTCAACCCCCCCCCCTCCTTCTCTCCCTCTTTCTGTCTCACTCACCCCCTGGCCCTCAGCACTTTCTGAAGCTCTCTCTCCCCCCTCTCCCTCTCTCTCCGCCTTACTCACCTCTTCACCCTCGGTGCCCACAAGCAACACCCACTCTGAGATGATACAGACCAATATACACTCCTCTCCCTTTCTCTCTCTCCTCTTTCTCTCTTTATATTGCTCCCTCTTTCTTTCTCTCTCCCTCTTCATCTTTCTCTCTCCCTCCCTGTCTCTCTCCCTGTCCCTCCCTCTCTCCCTCCACAAGACAAGTAGAAGGAGAAAGATGGAGACAAGCAAGGAGGGAACACCAGAAGGGAACACCTGTCTTGTCTCCATCTTTCTTCTTCTTCCCCTTTCTTTAGTCGTGCTCTTTGCCTTCTTCCTAGGGGTAAAAACAGACCATCTACCCCCCCCCCCCCCCCCCCCCCCCCCCCCCCCCCCCCCCCCCCCCCCCCCCCCCCGTGAACCGGTCCCCATACCCCCTCCCCCATCCAGCTCCAAACAGCTGCTCCTCTGTGGCATCATTGATGCATTTTTAAAGACTCCATCAAGTTCTAGCGGTACTTGTTTTAAAAATAAATCTGCTGATTAATTTATTGGAGGAGGTGAAGCGAGGAGGTAGAGGAGGGGGAGGAGAGGTGGAGGAGTGGGGAGGAGAGGGGAGGAACCAACTAGAGAGTAAAGGAAGAGAGGAGGAGGAGAGAGGAGCAGGAGAGAGGAGAGGAGGAGCTGTCTCCTTCTTAACCTGACAGCAGGATCTCCTTTCTGTCAGAGAACAGAGAACAGATGCTTCTTGTCTCACCATCACTGAGGAAGGGTGTGTGTGTAGGTGTGTGGGAGTGTGTGTAGGTGTGTGAGGGAGGGTGTGTGAGACTGTGTGTTTGTATGTGTGTATGTGGCTGCTCTCTGTGTTTAACAGTAGCATCTCTCTCAGCCTGTGGAGTCTGCAGCTGGGTGTGTTCTGGAGTGTGACACAGGGGCGGGGGTCTCCTCTATGACGGGCGGGTCCATCCACCAATCATCTGCCAGAACAGTGAGACAGACACAAAATCCTAAACAGTGTGTGTGTGTCTGCCTGTGTGTGTGTGTGTGTGTCTGCCTGTGTGTGTATCCAGGTGATGATCCTGTACTTTGAGCCCAGTGTGTTTCGTTGTGTTTTGCTGAGGTGGGTACGACTGTTCGGCTTCTCCACCACCTACGGAACTGTCCTTCTGAAACTGTACAGGTACACACACACACACACACACTGTCCTCCTGAAACTGTACAAGTACACACACACACACTGTCCTCTTGAAACTGTACAGGTACACACACACACACACTGTCCTCCTGAAACTGTACAGGTACACACACACACACGCATAGGAGAGGAGAAGAGAGGGGAGGAACGGAAAGGAAAGGAAAGCTGGGGAGGAAATCTCTCTCTTCAACTCCTCCCTTCCCCTCCCTCCCTCTCTCTCTCCCCCCCCCTCTCCCCCTTCCTCCTCTCCTCCCCCTCCCTCCGCTCTCTTCCCCTCTCTCCTCCCTTCCCTCCTCCAGGGTCCTCAGGGTGTTCCTGTCCCGCACGGCCCAGAGGACTCCCTTCATGACGGGCTGGCGCGTGCTCCGCCTGCTGGGGCTGATCCTGCTGGTGGTACTCTGGTTCCTGGTGGGCTGGACCGCGGCCGTGTTCCAGCACCGCCAGCCCGCCCGCGCCCTCATCGACGTGGGGCTCACCGCCCAGGGACGCCAGTTCAGCCTGTGCCTCCTGGATCGCTGGGACTACATGATGGCTGTTGGTGAGTCGGAGGGACTCTCACACACACACACCTGGAGGGACTCACACACACACACACCTGGAGGGACTCTCACACACACACACCTGGAGGGACTCACACACACACGCACACCTGGAGGGACTCTCACACACACACACACCTGGAGGGACTCTCACACACACACACCTGGAAGGACATAGAATTCTTCCCTCACACAAGCAGGGAGGGTGACAGAGGCAGAACAGAGAAAGACAGAGAGAGAGAGAGAGAGAGAGAGAGAGAGAGAGAGAGAGAGAGAGAGAGAGAGAGAGAGAGAGAGAGAGAGAGAGAGAGAGAGAGAGAGAGAGAGAGAGAGAGAGAGATGATGGTCAAGCAGGGAGAGAGGAGAGAACAGAGAAAGAAGGAATGTCAGGACAATTCAGGTAAAGATGAGGACACTGAAGAGGAGGGGAGGAATGTGTTGGTTTGTGGGTGCGGAGGAGAGAGTGGAGGGAGGAGGATGGAGAGAGGAGAGGATGGAGAGAGTGGAGGGAGGAGGATGGAGAGAGGAGAGGATGGAGAGTGGAGGGAGGAGGATGGAGAGAGGAGAGGATGGAGAGAGTGGAGGGAGGAGGATGGAGAGAGGAGAGGATGGAGAGAGTGGAGGGAGGAGGATGGAGAGAGGAGAGGATGGAGAAAGTGGAGGGAGGAGGATGGAGAGAGGAGAGGATGGAGAGAGTGGAGGGAGGAGGATGGAGAGAGGAGGAGTGAACTGATTTCCCTTTCAGGTTCATGTTCTGCAGCTTGTTAGCGAATCATAATCAGTATAAAATAATACTAGCATCTGCGGAACTTGACGTTTAAATACTTACTGTAATAATTGTATAATTTTAATTAAATCAAAATTAATAAATGTATGAAACTGTTGAAGTGATGAACAAGCAGACCCAGTCTCTTATTAATTTATCATCCACCATCACTGGGGCACAGACACACACACACACACACACACTGGGGCACAGCTCTGTATGAATACTACACACACAGAGACACACACAGAGACACACACACACACTGGGGCACAGCTCTGTATGACTACTACTACATACACACAGCAATCCCACACACACTAATCGCCCACTAAGTAGCATATAATAAGAAACGATGTGGGAATATTCATGAGTGATAATCCACCCCTAATCCCCAGTCAGTAATGATCATCTATATTCCAGAATTATCCCCCATGTGTCTCAGACCGCGCTGTTACTATTCATTATTTATTTATTGATTATCATTTATTATCTCAGAGATGACGCAGACAGGTAACAGGCTTTAACCGTCAATGTTAGATTGAACGAGTGTTGATGTTTACTGTGTTGATGTTTACAGCGTATAGTTGTTCACTGTGTTGTAGTTTAATCTGTTGTTGTTTACTGTGTTGTTGTTAACTATGTTGATGTTTACTGTGTTGATGTTTACAGAGTATAGTTGTTTATGGTGTTGATGTTTACTGTGTTGATGTTTACAGAGTGTAGTTGTTTACTGTGTTGATGTTTACTGTGTTGATGTTTACAGAGTACAGTTGTTTACGGTGTTGATGTTTACTGTGTTGATGTTTACAGAGTACAGTTGTTTACGGTGTTGATGTTTACGGTGTTGATGTTTACAGAGTATAGTTGTTTACTGTGTTGTAGTTTAATCTGTTGTTGTTTACTGTGTTGTTGTTAACTATGTTTATGTTTACTGTGTTGATGTTTACAGAGTGTAGTTGTTTATGGTGTTGATGTTTACTGTGTTGATGTTTACAGAGTGTAGTTGTTTACTGTGTTGATGTTTACTGTGTTGATGTTTACAGAGTACAGTTGTTTACGGTGTTGATGTTTACGGTGTTGATGTTTACAGAGTATAGTTGTTTACTGTGTTGATGTTTACAGAGTACAGTTGTTTACGGTGTTGATGTTTACGGTGTTGATGTTTACAGAGTACAGTTGTTTACTGTGTTGATGTTTACAGAGTACAGTTGTTTACTGTGTTGATGTTTACTGTGTTGATGTTTACTGTGTTGATGTTTACAGAGTATAGTTGTTTACTGTGTTGTTGTTTACTGTGTTGATGTTTACAGAGTACAGTTGTTTACTGTGTTGTTGTTAACTATGTTGATGTTTACTGTGTTGATGTTTACAGAGTACAGTTGTTTACTGTGTTGATGTTTACTGTGTTGATGTTTACAGAGTACAGTTGTTTACTGTGTTGTTGTTAACTATGTTGATGTTTACTGTGTTGATGTTTACAGAGTACAGTTGTTTACTGTGTTGATGTTTACTGTGTTGATGTTTACAGAGTACAGTTGTTTACTGTGTTGTTGTTTCCTGCGTTGCCGTGTCCAGCTGAGTTCCTGTTCCTGCTGTGGGGGGTGTACCTGTGCTACGCCGTGCGGAGCGTGCTGGCTGCCTTCCACGAGCCACGCTACCTGGCCGCTGCCGTCTACAACGAGCTGCTGCTCTCCGCCCTGTTCCACAGCATCAGGTACGCAGCGCCACAGGAACACCACACAACATATACACACTAGAGAGAGCAAGGGAGAGAGAGAGAGAGAGAGAGAGAGAGAGAGAGAGAGAGAGAGAGAGAGAGAGAGAGAGAGGGAGAGAGATGGAGAGAGAGAGGGAGAGGGAGAGAGAAGGAGAGAGAGGGAGAGAGAGAGGGAGAGAGATGGAGAGAGAGAGAGGTGAGGCGGGTGAGGAGGAGGGGGGTTTGACAGAGAGGGAGAGAGAGGTGAGGCGGGTGAGGAGGAGGGGGGTTTGACAGAGAGGGAGAGAGAGGTGAGGCGGGTGAGGAGGAGGGGGTGAGGAAGAGGAAGGGAGAGGTGAGACGGGTGAGGAGGAGGGGGTGAGGAGGAAGGGGTGAGGAGGAGGGAGGGAGGTTGGGGGACACCAGACAGACTCGATTCCTCTGACAGGATGTGAAAGCCATGAAAAACATTGTGCAGCTATGACTCATGACCATTCAATCCTGACAGAGAGAGGGAGTGGGGGGTGATGGGGAAGAGAGGGGGAGGGAAGGACAGAGAGAGAGCAGTGTTTGAGGCACCATCAGAGCAAGCTTGCTTCTGGGGACCAGAGATAAGTGTGTGTGTGTGTCTGTTTGCTTTGCATGTGTAGGTCTGTGTGTGTGTGTGTGTGTGTAATGAAAGCCGTGACAAGTCTTTTTAGCCCTCATAGCAAAGCTGAGGTTGATTAACGAGGGTGAATCTAATTGATTAACGAGGGTGAATCTAATTACTGAGACACGGAACAGACACCTTGATCAACAATAACCCGAGCCCGAACACACACACACACACAGACACACACAGACACTCAGACACACACTGAGGTTCAGCTGAGGTTCCAGTGTTCCATGGTTCTCAAATGTCTACCTGGTTCTACCCGGTTCCAATAGGTTCTACCTGGCCCCTAGCCTGCATCCTGATTGGATGCTCATGCTGTTCTTCGCTCACACACACCTGACGGTCACCGTGACACTAGGCCTGCTACTGGTCCCCAAGGTAACATCCTCCTCTCCTCCCCTCACCTGCAAGGTCATGAGTGCTCTGTAGAGGTCATGTGATACCCCCCCCCCCCTCCCTAGTTCCTGTCGTCGGGGCGGCAGGTGAGGGAGGACACAGTGACGGAGACGTATGATGAGGAGCTGGACCTGGGCCGCTCAGGGTCCTGCCTGAACAACAGCATCACCTCAGCCTGGAGTGAGCACAGCCTGGATCCTGAGGAGATACGGGTCAGAACCACTCACCTGCTCACACACACACCTGCTCACACCTGCTCACACACACACACCTGCTCACACACACACTTGCTCATACACACACCTGCTCACACCTGCTCACACACACATGCTCACACACACACACTCACACACACACCTGCTCACACACACACACACACACCTGCTCACAGGTGCTGCTGTGTGTGTGTACCTGTGTGTGTGTACCTGTGTGTGTGTGTGTACCTGTGTGTGTGTACCTGTGTGTGTGTGTGTACCTGTGTGTGTGTACCTGTGTGTGTGTGTGTACCTGTGTGTGTGTACCTGTGTGTGTGTGTGTGTGTCAGGAGGAGCTGAGGAGGGTGTACAGCCAGCTGGAGGTGCACAAGCACAAGAAGATGCTGACCAACAACCCTCACCTGCAGAAGAAGCGCAGCTCCAAGCGTGGTCTGGGCCGCTCGCTCATGAGGCGCATCACCGAGCTGCCTGAGAGCGTGCACATGCACCGGCAGGCCAGCCGCGAGGGGAGGGAGGGGAGGGAGGACGGAGACGGCGACCACGGTAGCAACCGTAGCACGCTGCGACGGAACCCGCTGGACGGCGCCGCCCGGTGTGGAAGGAGCCACCAGCGGGACGACTCCCTGAAGAACAAGGTGTTTGTTTCACTGGGAAACACTGGGGATTCAGGTGTTCTGGCTGCTGGTGTTTTGCTGTTGTTCTTGGTGTTATTGTTTGTTTGTTGTTGTTTGTTCTTCAGGTCCTGGACCTGGCCAGATCCCTCAGCTACGACCACATCTGCGCCCAGGGGGAGGAGCCGGGGGAGCAGGGGGAGGAGCCAGGGCAGCAGGGGGAGGAGCCAGGGCAGCAGGGGGAGGGAGGAGAGACCCGAGACAAAACGTCCGCCGTTGCCGGGACCAAGACGGTCGCCCCCGGTGACGGGTCTCTCCTAGGATCCCTGATTGGCCGGAGGCAGCAGACCAGGAAGTCCCCGGAGCCTCCCAGGGTGGAGCAGGCGGGGTCGGCCGAGTCCGTCCCTCTGGTGTGTTCCGGAAAGTCTGTCAGCGCCCACAACCTGACGGCGGACGGCAAGAAGCCGGCACTGCTGCGGACCTCCATCATGCAGAAATCCCTCAGCGCCATCGCCAGCGCCAAGGAGAGGATGCCCGGCCTGGCCAATCGGACGGCAGGACGGGAGGGGGGCAGGGCTCTCTCGGAGGTGGACGAAACTCCGGAGTGTTACCCCTCGAAGATGATCATCAGCCTATCGGTGGAGTGCAGCAAGACAACGGGTAAGTTGGGCATCATGACCGGGAGTCAGCCATCCATCCTGTACGAGGAGGTCTGTCCCTGGGAGGTGGAGGACCCCCCCGCGCCCGCCGATGGTAGGGCCCAGAAGCATGTGTCCATCGCCCCGGGAGAGACCACTGCGGCCCACCGTAGGGGGAGTGGCTGCAGCAGGGCCCAGCAGAAGCAGAGAGCCTCCGGACAGTCTCCCGCCAACCGCCGGCGATCAAAGGATAAGGGAGGAGAGAGGGATGAGGGGAGGAAACCTCGCTCGCCCCTCCCGCTCAAACCTGAAGTCTGTCCATGGGACTTTGAGGAGCCCCAGATGGGCGGGGCCTCTGGGTCCCTCTCCCCCGACAGGATCAGGCACAAGAAGAGCGTCACGCCCACCGACGGCAAGCCCAAGGTTCTGCACTCAGACCACTCCAAGTCCACGGGCTCCCTCCTGCAGCCCCCCAGCCTCATGGTGGACATCTGCCCCTGGGACGAGGAGCCGCCCCCCTCACCCTCGCCCTCCAGCCCCACGCCCCACTCCAGACGCAAGCGCAAGGGCTCCTGCTCCTCCAAGGACCGGGGGGAGAAGGGGGAGAAGGGGGAGAAGGGGGGGCGGGACAGGGAGGAGGAGAAGAACAAGTCCAAGAACAAAGAGAGGCGGAGCTCCGGCTCCTGCAAGCCCTCCGAGAGGAGGCGTGTCAGCCAGTCGTCTGAGGGAGGAGCCGTCGCCACGACGACGTCCGGGCGGAGGCGGAGCTCCACGAGGGACCCAGAGGGGGGAGGGGGGGAGAGCAGGAGGGCGGAGGGGGGAGGGGGGGAGAGCAGGAGGGCGGAAGGTGGAGGGGGGGAGGGCAGGAGGGCAGAAGGGGGAGGAGGGGAGGGCAGGAGGGCGGAGGGGGGAGGAGGGGAGGGCAGGAGGGCGGAAGGGGGAGGAGGGGAGGGCAGGAGGGCAGATGTGTGTCCCTGGGAGAGCCAGCCCCCTCCCTCCCCCAACGACACAGCGCCAGCCTTCACACGCACACTCCCCACCACGCACACCACGACTAAGACACCGCTGGCGACACACACACTCCCCTCGACACACGCCGCATCATCTAAGACCCCCCTGACAGCTCACGCCACCAGCCCCTCCCCAGAGAAGAGGAGAGACTCCGCCCACAACTCCAACAGCAGTCCAGTGGTCAGCACTGCCAAGATGGCCGACGTTTGTCCCTGGGACTATGACGACACAGACTCCGGGAAGAAGGCCTGAAGGGGTGCGTTTGTTTTATTCTCCAGGACGACAGAGAGACTTGGTAAAAAGGAGACAGACAGAAGGCAGGAGGGCTTCTGAGAAAGTCACCCTGGGGTGTGTTTGTTTTAAACTCACAGACAGCACAAACAGCCCTGTGAGCCGAGTTATGGGGTAAAAGGCATCCGGAGAAGAGAGGGAGGTGAAAGGAGAGAGAAGAAGAAGACAGGAAGTGGTTGCGATCCCCCTAATGCATTCCAAACACAGTATGTGTTGAATCATAAACTTGATGTTGTTACTCGTGTGAATATGCAACTTTGAAGTCACTTTATCGGCCGTGGGAAGGGATGTACAGTAGACGCTCGCTCGCTAATCGTACATTTAACCTTCTACCTTTTCCGTTTTTCTATTTCACCCACGAAACAAACTCACCCAAGCTCCACAGCCTGAACCCGGAGAGGAAACATGACGACTCGTCCAGTCAGATCACCATGACGACTCGTCCTGTCAGATCACCATGACGACTCGTCCTGTCAGATCACCATGACGACTCGTCCTGTCAGATCATCATGACGACTCGTCCTGTCAGATCACCATGACGACTCGTCCAGTCAGATTACCATAACGACTCGTCCAGTCAGATCACCATGACGACTCGTCCTGTCAGATCACCATGACGACTCGTCCTGTCAGATTACCATGACGACTCGTCCTGTCAGATTACCATGACGACTCGTCCAGTCAGATCACCATGACGACTCGTCCAGTCAGATTACCATGACGACTCGTCCAGTCAGATCACTATGAGCACTTAGAACTGTTATGAGCATGAACAGAGATTCGACGATGTTACGATTAAACGTTTGGGATGGAGGTGAGCATGTAAACTCACATCCATATAAGTATATGATGGTTATAAGCTGGGGGTTATAAACTCTTATTTGTGGTTATGAGTATGTAATGTATACTGATCATAAGCACATACAGATGTGTATAAGCTTATTCAGGTGGTTTACAGAATATTGATGGTTATAAGCCTTTATAGGTGGTTGTAATCATACATGCTTTTACAGAAATGCAGATGTTTATAAGCTTATTTGGATGGTTTACAGAATATCGATGGTCATAAGCATGTATACATCACACGCACATACGTATGGTTATAAGCCTTTATAGACACTTTATGAAGACATAATCTTAGCTGCATACAGAGCCTGTGGCCCAGCAGTGACAGGGCTCTAGATACAGAATGAAACCATATCAAACATTCATACTGACTCCAGGATGAGCCCAAGCTGCCATCAAATATCCATGAAGGAGGAGAGGAGAGGACGTACAGTAACACACATGCTGAGAGGAGAGGACGTACAGTAACACACATGCTGAGAGGAGAGGACGTACAGTAACACACATGCTGAGAGGAGAGGACGTACAGTAACACACATGCTAGTCTCTGCACAGGAATGTCTGACTGGAAGAAAAAAAACTGTTTGAAAACATTTTGGTACAAGTAGAAAATTGTGGAAATATTCCAAGCTAGAACCTAAATGTTTTAGATGGGGTTTTTTGTGTGCGTGTTTTTTTTATTTTTTTTATAAGGTTCTGCTACAAAGATATCTAGATGTGTGTGGCACTATTTCTCTTGGGTCATCCCTTCTCTCCTCCTCTCTCTCCTCTCACTCCTCCTCTCTCCTCCTCTCCTCCTTTCCTCCTTTCCTCTCCTCCTCTCTCTCTCCTTTTCTCTCTCCTCTCCTCCTCTCCTCTCCTTTCCTCTCTCCTCTCTTCTTCTCTCCTCCTCTCCTTTTCTCTCTCCTCCTCTCTTCTTCTCTCCTCCTCTTCTCTTCTCTCCTCCTCTTCTCTCCTCCTCTTCTCTTCTCTCCTCCTCTTCTCTCTTCCTCTCTTCCTCTCCTCTCCTCCTCTCCTCTCTCTCCTCCTCTTCTCTCTTCCTCTCTTCCTCTCTTCCTCTCCTTTTCTCTCTCCTCCTCTCTTCTTTTATCCTCCTCTTCTCTTCTCTCTCCTCCTCTGTTGTGTTCATACTCTCTTCTTCGCTTGCTACTGTTGAACCTTCTTGCCGTTCACCACAAGATGTTTATTGGAAAAGAGTTCAATAACACCACACTGAACCGCATGTGTGTGTGTGTGTCCTTACTGGATGTGTGTGTGTGTGTTTTACTACGCATGTGTGTGTGTGTGTGTTTTTCTATCCCCTCTGAAAGCATGCGTAAATCCTGCTTGCTGCCACCGATGGTCTTCTCAATCGATATGTTACCCCTCCCTCCCCCTGCTCTCCCCCTGCTGTCCCCCCGCTCTCCCCCCGCTGTCCCCCTGCTCTCCCCCTGCTCTCCCCCTGCTGTCCCCCTGCTGTCCCCCTGCTCTCCCCCTGCTCTCCCCCCCTGCTGTCCCCCTGCTCTCCCCCTGCTGTCCCCCTGCTGTCCCCCTGCTGTCCCCCTGCTCTCCCCCTGCTCTCCCCCCGCTGTCCCCCTGCTCCCCCCCCTGCTCTCCCCCTGCTGTCCCCCCTGCTCCCCCCCCCTGCTCCCCCCCCTGCTCCCCCCCTGCTGTCCCCCTGCTCTCCCCCCTGCTCTCCCCCCTGCTCTCCCCCTGCTGTCCCCCTGCTCTCCCCCTGCTCTCCCCCTGCTGTCCCCCTGCTGTCCCCCTGCTCTCCCCCCTGCTCTCCCCCCTGCTCTCCCCCCTGCTCCCCCCCCTGCTCTCCCCCTGCTGTCCCCCTGCTCTCCCCCCTGCTCCCCCCCCCCCCCTGCTCTACCCCCTGCTCTACCCCTCCCCCCTGCCTCACACCAGAACTGAAACACCATTTTTACCAGTGGGTTCTCTTAAAGTTCCACAAGGTTGGAATTGACCTTTGACCTCTGTAGTGTACTGTGCACATGTTGAGTGTTACCATGACAACACGCTGTTGTTGCTCTAGCTGTTGCATGTACATACAGACTTATAACCCTGACCTGCAATAAGAAATGTTTATATTAAATCTAACGTTGCTGTCAGACTTTTGTTTTCATTGTGGATTTAGTTCAGATGACTCTTCTGATTACTCTTTAGCACATAAACGGGTCTGTTGAGATTCTTAGTAAGAGTTGTGGAGAGTCTTGTGTCGAGAAAACACACGCAGGCCAACGAGGTTACATCGGTGGCGATTTTAGACCCTTTTTAGAGGTGCTCAAGCACCCCTACATTTCATCTCAGCACCCCTAGAAATAATAATACAATAAAAATGCGTTTAACATTTTCTACTGGGGGAGCATGCCCCCGGACCCCCTAGATCAGGGGTGTCGAACTCCGGTCCTCGAGGGCCGCTGTCCTGCATGTTTTAGATGTTTCCCTGCTCCAACACACCTGATTCAATTAAAAGGGTTGTTATAACGACCATTCATTCGAATCAGGTGAGCTGGATCAGGGAAACATCTAAAACATGCAGGACAGCGGCCCTCGAGGACCGGAGCTCGACACCCCTGCCCTAGATGGTCGGGGGTTCGCCGTATCCTTCTCACCTTCTTTACCCCTGACGTGTTTGCATGCCTGTTACTGTATTTAGGGTTTAGCACTTTTGCGAGACACTGTATTCATGTCACATTCTCATTGGGGGCTGAGCACCCTAAAGGGCTGATCCTAGGATCGCCCCAAGTTTACGTTAAAGTTTATCAATGATAAATACAAAATTAAGTAGTATAATGCCAGCAACTTTGTGTTACGGTACTACCCACCCACAGTTATTAGTTGTGGAGTTATTACATACTTAATCGTTAAGTACCTGTCAATGAAAAGTATCTTCCTGTCACTAAGGCCAGATAAGGTGCCATACACACGACGGCGTTGCCACCTAGTGGACATGAAGAGGAATTACAACATCTACCAAAGGGACTCATCCCTCGCCATCTCTCCTGACGTCCTTCCATCCCCGTCACTGGCCTAATAATGTAGTCTTCATTTAGCAACGCTTTTACCCAAAGCGACGCACAGTAGGCCCTACAGGGCGCATTTGAAACTGCAATGGCTTGATCTGAATGCTCTGGGCTAGCCCCGCAGTCAAACGCTCTACCACAGAGCTACACCCACACCCACAAAAAAAAATATTTTATAAATCCGTGATTATGTTTAGGCAGATGTGGGAAACTCTACAAATTAGTTATAGTACTATTTTATATATACAACTCTATGGTATACAAAGTTGACTTACACTTCTCCAACGTTAAACAGATTGACCCAATGGAGAAAAACACTATGATACTAAAAGACAAATCAAAAGACAGCCGGTGTATAGCCGCTCTGAGCGGAAGACACATATAGCTTCTGTCCGGTGACGGTTCACAATGGAGCTTTTGTATTTTGACCAGACTATTAACCCTGGAATCAGACTCCGTTAAAAGCCTATGTGAGATGACAAACCCGTGTTTGATTGACAAAAACACGATTTAAAGTTATTTTGATTACGTTTCTCTCTCTTTTGTGGTATTTTTTATATATTTATATATTCATATATATATTTTTTGTAATAAGTTTTGCTTTCGCCGGTCATTGATTAGCGGGATGACGTCACCTATGCAGCACCGGACAGGGCCGAGTCTCATGTAAGTCTCGCGGCGTCAGCATACGTGTCCCACGCACGAGGAGTTCACACACCAGCCAATCTGACATCGCACATCTGTCCGCAGCAGCACCAGTCTCTCTCATCATGGGCAACGTTCAAGTAAGTGCGAATTTAGGCTTATTCAAATAATTTAAATCGTGTTGTTTCCTGGTCGACAATATCTACGCGTGGAGACATGTTAGGATGCTAAAGCAGATCCAGTAGCTTGGTGTATATATATATATATAAAGTTTAAAGTTCGTAGGTCTGTTTACTGTACCGCACCTATTTTCATGCAAAAAAAGAAGAAAAAAAATACATGAATGTGCCTTTAACAAGGTGGTCCTAACTGCGTCATCTGTGCTCTGCATTCGATACAGTAAAACTCATTACCAATAAAAACATGTACATTTTACATTTTAAACGACCATCTATAGATTGCAGGCTATTTAAGTAATACATATTTTAAATGATGGTCTAGACCTACTGTAAAACGGGTTGTGATACTTGACGTTGCCTACTTAGACGATAATAACACTTCAATAGTTGACTGTCTGAAAGGGTTTGGTCCAACATGCATCTTTGGGAGGGGGCAGAATCCCTACGGAATGTCTCAGCTGCGCGCGACTTCCCGGGATCAATAGACTAGCTTTGTGTTACCGGAAAGTGGGCGAGTGTAGAGGCCGAACCGGCTCCGGCCAGATTTCTATCGGTACCGAACCGCCCCGTGACTCAGCTAACCGGGGACTGCGCCCAACCGCGGGGAGATCAACTGCAATCCCAAAGAATCCCAAAGTAACTCCGTTTCCAGGGAGACAACCACACTGGACAACAACCTCTCCACGCCCTAATGTCTCTGGGAGTTGTGCAGATCAATAACACTGGGTTGGTTTACAGCCATGTCTGTGAGAGAGCCTCCACATTTTTTGACGTTTACATTTTCTTTATTTAGCCGACTCGTTTATCAAAAGTGATGTGTTAATAGTGCATCTAGGTTATAGAATTACAGTATTATAGAAGTCTAGGTTATCGGATTCTACAGCATTTCGGTGGTAAGTGGCCTATGTGTTATTAACCACATCTCAGCTACAAGGGACGGTGCAACAATAATAGCAGTATCTTCTCTCAACGCCCCCCCACCCCCTTCCCCCCAGCCAACCATCGTCCCGTACGAGGACTTCGACGTGCTCGCGGACATCAAGTCCCTCCGGAAGGCGTGTAAAGGGCTCGGTGAGTGACACGGTCTCGTGCACCTGTCACGGAGTAGCGGGAATCCCTGCTTCTTGCCTTTTTGTACAAACGCACCTTCACTATAGTTTTATAATTTTATATTTGATTTATTTAGCAGACTATTTTATCCAAAGCGAGGTAGAACTATAGTGCACAAAAATAGCCTTTAGCAGAAAGTCAAGGATCAGATTTCAACGGTTTTTCGGTGGTCAGAGTCAAGGAACGTCTTTATTTAACATCCGTTCAGCGTTTAAAATAATCTAAAAGGGAAAGCTTTGAGAGAGATTTATTATTAAGGAATACAATATTTTTTCTTGATGTAATAAAATATGTTTTTCTCGAAACTTCTGTCTCAGGGACGGATGAAGAGGCCATTATTGAGATCCTGGCCAATCGGAGTGCAGCTCAGCGTGTGGAGATCAAGCAAGCATACTTTGATAAGTATGATGATGTACGTGTCTCTCAGACGTGGCTGTCTCCTATGTCCTTCAGTGTCTCCTATGTCCTTCAGTGTCTCCTATCTCCTTCAGTGTTTCCTTTCTGCTGCTGTTCATACCAGTGAGAATGAATTAAAGCCATACCCAGGGAGATTCTCAGTTTTTACCTCACCCTTCCTCACCCTTCCTCACCCCTACTCCCACGCCATCCCCCCCAATCCTCTCCACCCTCCCCCCCCCCACCCTCCCCCCTGTTTTCCTCCAGGAGCTGGAGGAGGTGCTGAAGAAGGAGCTGACCGGTAGTTTTGAGAAGGCGACGGTGGCCATGTTGGATCCTCCCCCTGTTTACTTTGCCAAGGAGCTCCGCAGGGCCGTGCAGGGGGCGGGCACTGATGAGGCCGTGCTGGTGGAGGTCCTGTGCACCGCATCCAATCAGGTCAGAGCCTGAGGAGACTTCCAGCCAATCACCACGCTCCTGGTCACTCATCACCTGAGTGATCTACACAACCACACATACACAACCACACGTACACAACTACACGTACACAACCACACACACAAAACCAGACATACACAACCACACACACACACAACCACACATACACACACACATTTAGATAAAAAACACCCAGATTGTGTGCATGTCTGAAGGTGGTCTTGTCCGTCTCCCAACAGGACATCATGAACTACAAAGAAGCCTACGCCCAAGGTTAGTCATCCTGTACCAGGACTCTCACCACACACCCTCCTGTAGGTTCCTGCTCTGTAGGAACTCACTGTGTGTGTGTGTGTTGTGTAGCGAACGATCGAGACCTAGAGGAGGACATTGAGGGTGACACCAGCGGGGACGTGAGAAACCTCCTCATGGCTCTACTGCAGGTGAACACAGCGTGTGTGTGTGTGTGTCATGGCTCTACTGCAGGTGAACACAGCATGTGTGTGTGTGTGTCGTGGCTCTACTGCAGGTGAACACAGCGTGTGTGTGTGTGTGTCGTGGCTCTACTGCAGGTGAACACAGCGTGTGTGTGTGTGTGTCATGGCTCTACTGCAGGTGAACACAGCGTGTGTGTGTGTGTCATGGCTCTACTGCAGGTGAACACAGCGTGTGTGTGTGTGTGTGTCATGGCTCTACTGCAGGTGAACACAGCGTGTGTGTGTGTGATTCCTCACACTACTCACTAATCTCCTCTCCCTCCCTGTTTTGCTGGAGTGCCCCACCCTGGTGCACTGCCTCTCTCCCACTCTGGAGTGCAAAACAATCCCGCCTTCCTGACTCACATCCCAGGGGGATCATATCAGATCTGTGATTGGCTGTCAGGAGTGGAACGTTCCATGAAGTTCTGAATGTTCTAATCCCCCTCATCTGCCTCCCGTCCCCTCCCTCCCACACACCTCCTCTCCCTCCCCTCTGCCTTGTCCCGCCTCCCCCGCGTTCTGATAGGCCTGCCGGGATGAGACTTATGATGTGGACGAGGGATTGGCTGAGCAAGATGCAACAGCCCTGTTTGAGGTGGGCTCTTCCTGTTTCCTAATTCTATAGGGAGGGGGAGGAGGAGGGGGAGGAGGAGGGGGAGGAGGAGGGGGAGGGAGTTCTACAAAGCAAAGGCCAGGGGAGATTTGAACCTGCGATCTCTTGATCTGTGGTCTTATGCTCTACCTGAAGCATGTGGTATTTTACTTGTGTGTGTGTGAGTGTGAGTGTGATCTCTATCTGTGTGTGTGTGAGTGTGAGTGTGATCTCTATCTGTGTGTGTGTGAGTGTGATCTCTATCTGTGTGAGTGTGAGTGTGATCTCTATCTGTGTGTGTGTGAGTGTGATCTCTATCTGTGTGTGTGTGAGTGTGATCTCTATCTGTGTGTGTGTGAGTGTGAGTGTGATCTCTATCTGTGTGTGAGTGTGATCTCTATCTGTGTGTGTGTGAGTGTGAGTGTGATCTCTATCTGTGTGTGTGTGAGTGTGATCTCTATCTGTGTGTGTGTGAGTGTGATCTCTATCTGTGTGTGTGTGTGTGATCTCTATCTGTGTGTGTGTGTGTGATCTCTATCTGTGTGTGTGTGATCTCTATCTGTGTGTGTGTGTGTGATCTCTATCTGTGTGTGTGAGTGTGATCTCTATCTGTGTGTGTGCCAGGCAGGGGAGGGTCGTTTTGGGACCGATGAGTCCACGTTCAGCTACATCCTGGCCCACAGGAACTACCTGCAGCTGCAGGCCACCTTCAAGATCTATGAGTCGGTAGGAACATGCAACACCGTTCACACAAAACTAACAAACAATAAAACCTGAGGAAATGAAATAGATCTATGAGTTGGTACAAAACCGTCACTCAGTACAGCTGAACGTGTTCTGTGTTGTTATTTATGTTGTTGTTTACCTCAGCTGGCGGGGACGGACATCCTGGACGCGGTGGACAACGAGGCCACAGGGACTCTGAAGGACTGCTACATCACCCTGGGTGGGCGCTCTGCCGCTCATATGAATACACCTGTTATATCAATATTAATATAGGCTTCTCCTGTCTCATCAAACACCATCAGTGAGCTCACACTGCTGTGCCTCATGCATCTGTCACCTGAGAGGCACCAAGATACATCTGAAGTGGTGAATGTATTTGTTGACATCTGTGATGTTTGTCTGGTGTGCGTGTGTCTGTGTGTGTGTGTCTGTGTGTGTGCGTGTGTCTGTGTGTGTGTGTCTGTGTGTGTGTGTGTGTGTAGTGAGGTGTGCCAAAAGCCCTCAGCTGTACTTTGCTCGCCGCCTCAACGCTGCCATGAAGGGGGCAGGGACTGACGAGGAGACACTGATACGCATCATCGTGGGCCGCTCTGAGGTAGGCCGGGATGCCTGGAGTGTTGGGGTGGAGTACAGTTCTGGAGTGTGGGGGTGGAGGACAGTTCTGGAGTGTGGGGGTGGAGGACAGTTCTGGAGTGTGGGGGTGGAGGACAGTTCTGGAGTGTTGGGGTGGAGGACAGTTCTGGAGTGTTGGGGTGGAGGACAGTTCTGGAGTGTGGGGGTGGAGGACAGTTCTGGAGTGTTGGGGTGGAGGACAGTTCTGGAGTGTTGGGGTGGAGGACAGTTCTGGAGTGTCTGGGTGGAGGACAGTTCTGGAGTGTGGGGGTGGAGGACAGTTCTGGAGTGTCTGGGTGGAGGACAGTTCTGGAGTGTTGGGGTGGAGGACAGTTCTGGAGTGTGGGGGTGGAGGACAGTTCTGGAGTGTGGGGGTGGAGGACAGTTCTGGAGTGTTGGGGTGGAGGACAGTTCTGGAGTGTTGGGGTGGAGGACAGTTCTGGAGTGTTGGGGTGGAGGACAGTTCTGGAGTGTGGGGGTGGAGGACAGTTCTGGAGTGTTGGGGTGGAGGACAGTTCTGGAGTGTTGGGGTGGAGGACAGTTCTGGAGTGTTGGGGTGGAGGACAGTTCTCCAGCTGTGTTGTGTGTCTGCAGGTGGACCTGGAGACGATAAAGGACATGTACCTGGAGAAGTACGACGTCCCTCTGAAGGACGCGCTGTGCTCAGAGTGTGGAGGAGACTTCAAACGCCTCCTCCTGGAGATCCTGCACTAAACCCTTCATCCTGTCACCCCTCCATCTCCCCCTCTCTTCCTCCTCTCTTTCATCCCTCCGTCTCCCCCTCTCTTCCTCCTCTCTTTCATCCCTCCATCTCTCCCTCTCCCCCTCTCTTCCTCCTCCTCTCTGCAGTTCTCCTCCTCTCCCCTCTCCTCATCTAACATGCTCAGTGTGTCCTGCAGCCTAGCTTCTCCAGGGTGTGATCCTCAGAGATCTGACCTGAGGTCTGTTTGTCTACCCAGGCCTTCATCAGCCATGTTCCAAGTTAAACCCAAAGAAACACTAGTTTGCTGCTCACTAAATAACTGTATTCACTGTATGTAATGAAGCAAATACTCGTTATTTTCACAATCTCTTCTATCTTTATTTGTCTGTTTGTTTATTTATTTATTTATTAGTATCTTAATTTGAATTCTGGTCCTTTCCTTCTATTGCTCCATCTTCCTCCAGTCAGGCCTACTTGTAGACAGGTGGATTGATCACCGGATGGGATGATCATCCTCAGTGTCACTCGGATGCTTCTAGAAGTTCTCATGCAAACCTTCCTTAATGCTGCGATCGCGCCACTCACTCAAGTGCCCACGAATCACATGACACGTGACATGATACATCACATGACACGTCACATGACAGTCCACTGTGGAACCAGCATCATCCCTGGTCCGGGATTTGTAACCATTCAGACCGATGAACTCCAGTTTCATCTTTTTAAAACACAGCATCCAGACTGCCAGGTGTCTCCCTGACTGTGTCCTAGAGCCACACACTGGTCACTGGAGGTGACTCTAGCGACACTGAGACAGTACTGAGGACTGTTAGGGAACATGGTGATGTCATTCCACAGCACTTGAACACTTCATGTTCAGCCTTTAATAGACCTGCCTTATGATGGTCCATGTCGCAGCTTCAGATACGGTCACTCAGCTGCTCTGTGGCTGCTTGGGTCTGTAATGTACCTGACTCAGAGATGACCTGTCTTGAATTACTAACCTCTTTACTCTACTCTACCCTACCTTACCCTACCCTACAGTACCCTACCCTACCCTGCTATACTGTACCCTACCCTATCCTACCCTGCTCCACCCTACAGTACCCTACTGTACTGTACTCTACCCTACTCTACTATAAGAGCAGAGCATTGTAATCTGGATCTGTGTGGAGGGTAGTGAGTGTGATTATAACACGATCTAATGATCAGGTGGTTGTTGACACCAGGCCACTAATAAAGTATTAATAAAGTAGTAATAAAATAGTAATAAAAAATACCAGATTGTGTAGTTTAATCTGTCGTTGTGTGAGGGGAAGGGGGGGCTTGGAGCGAAACAGAAAGGTGCAGTGTGGAGGATCAGCCTCCAGATGGCGCCCTCTCTGCACAGACGAGTGAGGAACAGACGGGGAAGGCAGATATTGTTATGAACCGCTTACGGAAAGCTCTAGAAAGACGATCCCTGTGAGTCTAACCCTCTCTCCGTCAAACCCAGTTAAACTTACCCCACATCCAGAAGCATTGGAAGGGCTTGGATCTCTTGCCAAGTCTGCAGACAGCAGAGGTCAAGACCAGGACAGCAGCTTGATTTATGGTTTGAGGGTTTAGATCGATTAGAGATGCTGATCTGTGGCCATCTGTGAAGCCCTCTGTGACCCTCTGCTTGCAAAAAGAGATAACCACTTTATAATCTGATTTAGATTGGATGGTCTGTGCTTCTCTTGTCTAGCCTAAGGAGAGACAGTGAGGAGCAGAGAGAAGTGTTTGAGCGGGACTGTCTTAACTGTTCGTCTGTTATCTCCACCGACTGTGTACTGGAATAGGGATGTGAAAGACACGAGTCTGGATGTGTGTGTGTGTGTGTTTGATCTGTGATGAGAACCATCTGTCTGTCTCACACACACCTGGGTTAGATTCAGTCCATAAGGAGATCTCTCCTCTGTGCTCTCTGGTCTCTCTATGGTCTCTCTTTTTTACTTTGAGAGAGGAGAGACAGGAAAGCAGGGAGAGAGAGAGAAAGAGAGGGAGAGAGAGAAAGAGAGGGAGGGAGAGAGAAAGAGAGGGAGAGAGAGAAAGAGGTAAAAAGAGAGGGAGAGAGAGAGAAAGAGAGGGAGAGAGAGAGAAGGACATTCAGGAAATGTCTCGGCCGGAATCAAACCAACTTCAACCCCCCTCTCCTCCCCCTCTCCCCCCCCCCCCCCCTCCCCCATCTTTGGGTGGTTCTGACGAGTCTCATTAAACCAAGAACGCAGAGCCCCCCTCCTCAGACCCAGGGTCTAACGTGTTCCACATGCCCCCGAAGAGGCATCAAGCTGGTCCCTATGAAAACACAACGCTACATGTCACAACAAGGATTATCTGTAAAAGTCATCTATAAAACTGTGACTTTCAACTGGCTCGATCAGAGGGTAGGCATGTTCTGAGAAACAGTTTTAACAGTCAAATATTTCAGTTCAGAGGGTTCAGTTCAGGAGTATAACTGCTCGTTTATCATCATGATAATTAGGTATTTACACAGTACAAGAACATTTCACATTTACAAATGAAAAAACTCAATTGAAGGAATATGTAAACTAGTCGTTAACTTATTGAGTTATTTTAGCAGTAAATGCATTGTGAAGTAGTAGTTATTAAGCAATAGAGTTTATAACATCACTTAATAAGCTCAATAAAAAAGGTTTATACACTTTTGTTTAAAAACACTTTGCTACACAAATATGCTACATTGAGGAGCAGAGAATCGATACAGTTTATCATACAGTCCAACCAGGGCTCTAACACAGGAGAGACAGGGTGAGCGAGTGGGAGACAGTGTGAGAGAGGGGGAGAAGACTCCCCCCTCCCCTCCCCTCCTCCTCCCTCCCCTCCCTCCCTCCCTCCCCTCCTCCCTCCCTCCCTCCCTCCCTCCCTCCCTCCCTCCCTCCCTCCCCTCCCTCCCTCCCTCCCTCCCCTCCCCTCCCCTCCCCTCCCCTCCCCTCCCCTCCCCTCCCCTCCTCCCTCCCCTCACCCTGCCACCCACATCACTGCCACCCCGCTCCCCTCCTGGTGGCTGATGTGGTTGACTCGTCCTCTTATGCAGTCCAGCGTGAAGAACACGGCCGTGCCGTTCTGCACAAGGGCTGAGGCTCTCAGGGCCAGGCTGGCCCAGCGGCTGCCCTCTGCCATCTGCCCCCCCACCTGCTGCCCCAGGGGCACGGGCCTGCCCCCCCCGGGGCCCCCCAGCCCCCCGGCACCCTCGGGCCCCCTCCCCAGCAGTGTCACCCTCACCAGGTTGCAGGAGTGGATCAACCTCAGCTCCAGAGATATGCTGGCCGTCCCACGCTCCCGGAACAGGAAGTCCCTCCCCCCCTCTTCCTCCCCGCCCACCAACGCCACCTGGCCCACCGGTTGGCTCGTCTGGCGGAAGAGGAGGGGCTTGTTGCGCACGGCTCCTGAGGGCAGGGTGGCAGGGGCCAGGGAAGCGTGGAGCGTGGCGGACAGAGCGGCGGGGACCCAGAGCAGACCGACCG
Organism: Hypomesus transpacificus; assembly: GCF_021917145.1. Lineage (NCBI taxonomy): Eukaryota > Metazoa > Chordata > Actinopteri > Osmeriformes > Osmeridae > Hypomesus > Hypomesus transpacificus. Next base: position 12,924,921 of record NC_061069.1, on the reverse strand, counting down.
CGCTGATTCCTGTCTCGTCGCCAAAGTAGCGGACGTTGCACTGCGCCGGTGCAAGCACCTCGAACGCTAGCGTGTCTCCCGGGGCGACGGTGGCGGCGGTGGCCAGGGTGACGGACGTGTCCCGGTAGTGGACGCCGGGCCGGAAGGCGCGGCCCAGCTCCACCCCCGTGGCGTTGCGGTTGAGGTAGGCGAGCACCTGGAAGCCCTCGCTCACACAGGCCGCGCCCATGGAGTAGAGCGCCTGGCGGAACACCAACCTCACGCTCCCCGCCTCGGCGAACCGCACGCCACGCCCGTCGTGGGTCAACGCCACCACGTAAGGGTCGGAGGTCACCGTGCCCTGGAAGGTCGGCCGGTAGCTGGTGTGGTAGTGCGCGGACGCCGTGGCCTGTGCCGTCATGGCGACGGCGCCCGTGTCGTGCGACAGCCAGAGGAGGCTGAGCGGGGTCGCGGAGGGGTCGTGGAGGCGGAGCCCGTCGCTGCTATGGTTACAGTGATGGCTGGCGCTGCGAAGGAGGAGGGAGAGGACGTGACCGGGCGCCACCTCAGCCACGGCGCTCACGCTGGCGCTCTGGAGGCCACGCCCCTCCCTCTGCTCCACCCTGACCCCGCTGAGGTCGCGACCTTCGACCCCCTCGCTGGCGTTGAGGCGGACACAGAGCTGGACGAAGCTCCGACAGCCGTGGCTGATGGCCAGGTTCCCGTCCAGCCAGACCAGGCCGTGCTGCCTGAACACCAGGCCTCCCTGCTCTGCTCTCACCACCCCTCCAGAGCCCCCAGGACCCCCAGGACCCCGGCCCAGGATCTGGAGCCTCATCATGGGGAAGGACTGGCCCGAGCCCTGGGCGGAGGAGGAAGAGGGGAGGGTCACGTCTCCGGACCAGGACAGGGACAGTTTGGCCTCTGAAGGGGAGGTGGAGGTGGAGGAGAATAAGGAGGAGGTGGAGGAGGAGGAGGAGGGGCTGGAGGAGGAGGATGAGGATGGGGAGGAGGAGGGGCAGATGGTGTCGGAGGTGGAGGAGCAGGGCGCGGAGGGGGGTTGGCCCTCACAGTCGGAACACGCCTGGCACTCTTCCATCTCAGCGCTGTAGAAGTAGGCGTGGCCACACATGCCGGCCCCGCCCTCCCTCTCAGACATGCCCTGGCATCGAAATCCACCTAAGAGGAGAGGAGAGCACCAGTGAAGAAGACAGCGAGACAGGAAGCAGGAAACAGGAAGTGCTTGTTTGTTCCAGGAGTCCTGCTCCTCACCTGGAGTGTTGAGGCACTTGAGCTGCTCCCCACACAGACTGGACATCTCCAGACACTCGTCTCTGTCCTGCAACACAGCCCAGGACACGTCTGCACACTGGACTCTATTATACTCTACTGGACACACACACACACACTCACACACACACCCCCCCTCCACTCTGCGCTCCTCGTACCTGGCAGACCCTGTCGCTGTGGATGCTGCAGTGGGACACCAGGAAGAACCCCGGGGGGCAGATGGTGCAGCTCTCACAGCCAGGCCCCCCGGTGGACACGCTGCAGAACTGCTCCTCCGCACAGCCTCCACAGCCCTGCAGGGGGAGCCCCACCTCCATCACACTGGCCTGCATGTCCACCTCACACACCACACACGGAGGGGGTTAGGATGTGTGTGCGTGTGTGTGGGTGTGTGTGTGTGTGTGTGTGTGGTACCTGGTGTGTGTGTGTGTGGTACCTGGTGAGCAGCATACTCCTGCTGGGTGTGGTGTGTGGTACCTGGTGTGTGTGTGTGTGTGTGGTACCTGGTGTGTGTGTGTGGGTGTGTGTGTGTGGTACTTGGTGTGTGTGTGTGTGGTACCTGGTGTGTGTGTGTGGGTGTGTGTGTGTGGTACTTGGTGTGTGTGTGTGTGTGGTACCTGGTGAGCAGCGTAGCCCTGCTGGGTGTGGTGTGCTGCAGCCTGGGTCCTCATGGAGTCCAGCTGGCTCTCTAGCTCCCCCTGCAGGCTGAGGAAGTTCAGCTGCTTAACGTTCTCCAGCAGCTGGGTGTACTGCTCCTTCACCTGGGGGCAACAGGTGGGGGGGGCATCAGGTGGGGGGGGCATCAGGTGGGGGGGGCATCAGGTGGGGGGGGCATCAGGGCTGGATTCACAATCCCCTTCCCCCCTCCCATCTCACTTCTTGTCCACCAGCCCCACTCAATCCTCCCCAGCCCCTCCTCTCTCCCCCCAGCCCCTCCTCTCTCCCCCCACACCCCTCTTCTCTCCCCCCAGCCCCTCTTCTCTCCCCCCAGCCCCTCCTCTCTCCCCCCAGCCCCTCCTCTCCTCCCCCAGCCCCTCTTCTCTCCCCCCAGCCCCTCCTCTCTCCCTCCAGCCCCTCCTCTCCTCCCCCAGCCCCTCCTCTCTCCCCCAGCCCCATCTCTCTCCTCCCAGCCCCTCCTCTCTCCCCACGCCCCTCTTCTCTCCCCCCAACCCCTCCTCTCCTCCCCCAGCCCCTCCTCTTTCCCCCCAGCCCCTCCTCTCCTCCCCCAGCCCCTCCTCTCTCCCCCCAGCCCCTCCTCTCTCCCCCACGCCCCTCCTCTCTGCCCCCACACCCCTCCTCTCTCCCCCCACGCCCCTCTTCTCTCCCCCAGCCCCTCCTCTCTCCTCACCAGCCCTCTCGCCCCCCCCTCTCCAGACCTGGGTCATCTGCTGGAACATGCGGTCCTGTTGCTCCAGGATGTCCTTCTGCTGGCTGATTAGCGCCCCCTGCTGGTGGTTGAGGTGCTGCTGCAGCTGCTGCATGTCCTCCTGCTGGCTGCGTAGGGAGCCCAGAAGCTGCTCCTGGTCCTGGGACAGCCTCAGCTGCAGCACCAGCGCATCCTCTGACGGCGCCTCGCTAGAACCTGGGGGAGGGAGGGGGGGGAGGGAGGGGGGGGGAGGGGAGGGGGAGGGGGTGGAGGGGGAGGGGGAGGGGGTGAAGGGGAGGGGGAGGGGGGGGGAGGGGAGGGGGAGGGGGTGGAGGTATGTTGGGCTATTTAAGTACAAACAATTATAGAAAGATCCCATAGTTACTTAGACAGTCGACACCCTGACAAGAGCTCTCTAAATGTTGGGAGGATGTGACATCACCTGGCTTGATGTCACATGTCAGCTGTATCCCCGGCGGCGAGGCTCCGCGCTCCGGTGGCAGCTCCGGGATTTCACCCAGAAACTGTGCCGCTCTGTCCGTCATGTGGACCGGGGCCGACCGCTCTCTTCCTGCTGGGGCAGGGTCCTCACCCCCCGCAGAGCAGCTATCGCCGGCGCACGGCTGCGGTCGCTTCCTGAGCGGCAGCTCGCACTCAAAGCCCTTGCATTCCTGGGGCTCGTTCCCTCGTCCGGTGGGTCGCGGGGACCCGTGGCAGGTTCCCCCTCTGCACCCCGGGTGGAACACTTCGGCCGTGACGGTTCTGGGGTTGAGTCTCTTGGTTCCACCCGTGGCCGTGCCCGGCTGAATGACGGTGAACGGCACGGCCGCACTTGGCCGTTGATTCCCCGTGTGAGCGTCCACGTTCACGGGACGGACTCGTCCTAGAGAGTGTCTCCTGTGGACGTCGGGTGTGGACGGTCTGGGCGCCGCTTCCCTGCGCCCCTGGCAGTGCGCTCCCACGCACGCGGTGCTCCAGTCCTCGGGCGGGAAGCAGTGAGATCCGCGGCAGGTCTCCAGCTGCCCTCCAGCCCCGCTGAAAAGCGTCGTCGTGAAACCCAGCAGAAACGCAACAGTCACCACAGACATGTTTTGTAAAGACTGTGGAGTCAGATAGACTGTGTAGGGACGACTCATCCAACGTTCGAGAATTTAGACCCACGACACGTCCGTTTTACGCATCCTCAAGCCACTCTAACACCCGTCAGCTGAGAGAGTCTCCATCAGTCTGTCTTCTTTTTACCGTTAAAGAAAACAACAGATTATCTAGTGGGCTTCTTTGCTGAGACGAGTGAATCCGTTCAAACAGTTGCCCGTGCTCCTCTCGTGCCCACGGTTACTGCTCCCACGGTTACTGCTCCCCTCTGTTCCGATGTGGAGATCGGTCCACATGTGGCATTCCAGCGGCTTAATTGGCTCCAGGTTTCCCCCGTGGTCTAGAATGAACCCTCAGCTTTCCCGGACATGCCACAGAGTCGAGTCATGAGCTACTCCACCGACGCCATGTTACATACGGTGGATGTTTAGCATATGTTTGATCTATGTGTGTTTTAATGTTTAGATCTGGCTGGCTTGTGGCGGGATGTGAATTGCACCCTGGAGAGAGAGAGGAATCAATCTGGACAGAAGGAAAGAAGAGGGAGAGAGAGAGAAAGAGGAGAGGGGTCGAAAGAGCAGAGAGGGAGAGAGAGGATGGAAGGGAGGTAAAGGAGAGAGGGAGACAGAGAGAGACAGAGAGAGATGGATGAGGAGGAGGAGAGAGGGGGTCTCCGCCTGAAATAGAACCGTCTGGAAACTCTTCCAGGTGTCTGGTGACCAGACCTGTTCAGTGGTCTAACATCAAGTTCCATTCATGCGTAAAAAGGCCTCTGGGGGGGCCAGGCCGTAAACGGTAATCCTTATTTTAAAGATTAAACTAAAGAGAATTAACGTTTAAAGGCAGTTTAAATAACATATCGTTTTTTTCCTCTCTGAGGCATGTGGAGTTTTAACGAGACAAACGTGAATGAAATCCGTGACGCCCGCTTCAGATCCGAGGGGTGGGCGGCTTTGATCTTCCCGCCCTTTTAAGAGAGAAACCCACATATTTGAATCGTAAAACCAGTATAACTCAGGACCAGCCTTGTTTAATGTACACTTTCATTACCTACCCCTCCTCCACCCCTTGCCCCTTCCCCACCCCTCCCCCTCCTCCTCCTCCTCCTCTCCTCACCCCCTCTCCTTCTCCCCCCTCCCCCCCCCCTCTGCTCACTCCCTCTTTGCTTCTAGGAAGTTATTTGTACTTCGGTTCATGTCACACTCTTAGACCACACACACCACAACACACACACACACACACACAATCATACAGACACACACACACACGCAAAAGACAAGCACACACTTACACAACACACTCAGTTTAAACAGTAAACTGTATATTGACTTCCTACTAGAACAGGAAGTCCAGCCCAATGAGCAGAGAGCAGGGCTCATGCTGCCTGTCCAACAACAGGAGAGCAACGTGCACTGGACCAAGACACACACACATTTGCAGAACTCTCTATTAGACTGTTGATTGGGATAACAGCATTGGTAAGTACTACAGTGTGTGTGAGAGGGCAGGCTGACTACAGGCATGTGTGTGTGTGTGTGTGTGTGTGTATGACTGTGTGTGTGTGTGACTGTGTGTGTGTGTGTGTGACTGTGTGTGTCTGTGTGTGTATGACTGTGTGTGTGTGTGACTGTGTGTGTGTGTGTGACTGTGTGTGTCTGTGTGTGTATGACTGTGTGTGTGTGTGTGTGTGTATGACTGTGTGTTTTTCTGCATCACTGCTCATGACTTCAGGTGCCTATAGATCAACAGCCTTACCGGTCTCACTGAGGATAAACACGTGAGGCCTGTCTGCTGTGTCTGTCTGTCTGTCTGTCTGTCTGTCTGTCTGCTATGTCTGTCTGTCTGTCTGCCGTCTCCTCTGCTTTTCAAACTAACCACAGACACAGCCTGTTAGCAGCAGTGCTGCTTCGGGATAGTTACTGTGACAACAGCTTCACGCAGCACACGACAGTGTTACTGTGACAACAGCAAGACCACAGTATTAATCTACTCACCAGAGAAGGGTTAGCCGGCCTGCCTGCCAGACTGCCTGCCTGCCAGACTGCCTACCTGCCAGACTGCCTGGCTGTCTCTGTTAAAGGTGTGAGTGAGCAGTTGGGGGTGAGGGACAGTAGAGACCAGATCAGAGAGAGAGAGAGGTAGAGAGAGAGTGAGAGAGGTAGAGAGAGAGGTAGAGAGAGAGTGAGGGAGAGCGGTAGAGAGAGAGTGAGGGAGAGCGGTAGAGAGAGAGAGAGGTAGAGAGAGAGAGCAACATTTTCACTTCCAGATGGAACTCATACTGTCTCCCCTGTAGCCTTCCTGCCTCTACTCCTGCCTCTGCCTCTGCCCCTGCCTCTGCCCCTGCCTCTGCCCCTGCCTCTGCCCCTGCCTCTGCCCCTGCCTCTGCTCCTGCCTCTGCTTCCCTCTCCTCAGCCGGGAGAGGAGGACCTGCTTAGACCTGCACACAAACAAGAGAGCGAAGGAGGAGGGGGGAGACGGAGGAGAGGGAGATTGAAAGGGGGAGGAGAAAGAAAGAGTGAAAGAGAGAGAGTGAGAGAGAGGGGGAGAGAGAGCTCTTGTGACAGGGGGTTCATCCCAACACGGTCGGTGTTGATGGATTAGTGGGGTCAGACTGCCACATCTGGCCCACAGCACAGACAGCTCAGACAGACAGCCCACAGGAACAGCTCTGACCAGGCCTCACACACACACACACACTGCTCCCACCACACAACACACACACACAGCCTGCTACAAACACACACACACCCTGCTCCCACCACACACACACACACACACACACACACCCCTGCTCCCACCACACACACACACACCCTGCTCCCACCACACAACACACACACAACCTGCTACAAACACACACCACACACACCCTGCCACCACAGCACAGCTTCTATCTACAATGTTAGAGTAAGGTTCTAGAGTTTTAGGTCAAGGCCTACTATCTGTCTGTCTGACTGACTGTGCATTCATGTGTAGATCATGCTGTGTGTGTGTGATGTGTGTGTTGATGTGTAGAGCATGTGTGTATCTGAAGTCTACCTGCTTGTGTCCAGATGGAGGACGTGGACACCCTCTTCACTGACCTGCTGGGTGAGATGGACCTTCTCACTCAGGTGAGACTACATGTCCCATGATGCTTCAGTCATCTAGACCATCTCTCAATTGAATCTCCCATGATTTGTAGGAATGTAGGAATGTATTTAACTATAGATCCCATGACGTTTCAGTCATTGAAGCGTAGGCTCATCTCCAACTACAGATCACACAATGCCTGTTTCAGGAGTACAGCCACAGATGAGGGTGATTTGAACCTGCAACCTTTCAATCTGCAGTCAAATGCTCTAACCACTGAATTAGTTCAGTGGTTGGAGCCTAGAATTAGTTCCCTTCTGAGAAAGTCAGAAGACAATGTTCAGATTGTTTCAAACATTCACCATTTCTGCCAACGCTTGAATTACATAGACACAAGACTTACCTAGAACCCAGGTTTTATGCTTAGTTCAAACCTTCAAATCTCTGTCTCTCATTCTCCACCCCTCTGTCCCTCTCTCTGTCCTCTCAGAGTATGGCGTCAGAGGTCATCTCCAGAGATGTCATCAGCTCCATCGGCTTCTCCGACCTGAACGGTGAGAAAGAAGCTGAAAGTCTAGAGTTCAGGGTTCAAGGTTCATGGTTTAGAGTTCAGGGTTCAAGGTTCGTGGTTTAGAGTTCAGGGTTCAAGGTTCAGTTAAGGACCATGAACCCACAGGAGAGTATCTCTCCAGGAGCAGGAGAGTGTTAGTCTAGTCTGTAAGAAACTGTCCCTTAGCCCCCACCATTTTGAATTCTTTTGAGTCTTTGCAGCAGTTGGAGGACCGTGATCTGGATGCTCTGATGGCTGACTTGGGGTCAGAGCTGGGGTCGTCCCAGGGGTCAGAGCTGGGGTCGTCCCAGGGGTCAGAGCTGGGGTCGTCCCAGGGGAAGACCTCCACAGGGGGGATGACCTGGCGAGAGGACAGCCAGTGGGGGGCTCTACCTCCTCCCCCACCGCCGCTCTCAAACACCTCCCCAGGACCAGGACTAGGACCAGGACCAGGACCAGGACCAGGACTAGAAAACGGACCAGAACCAGGACCAGGACCGGAAACGGGACCAGTACTAGGACCAGGACCAGGACCAGGACCAGGACTAGGACTAGGACTAGGACCAGGACCAGGACCAGGACCAGGACTAGTACTAGGACCAGGACTCTTTTCAGAGGTACTGTTCGCACTCCTTTTGTTTTATAAATCCATGAATTCATCCGTTCATCCTATCTGTTACCTCTTCTACCAGGCAGAGCAAGAGGCTCAGGCCAAAGCTGACAAGATCAAGCTGGCTCTGCACAAGATCCAGGAGGCCAAGATCAGGAAGGTGAGAGAGAGATGAGAGATTAGAGAGAGATGAGAGATTAGAGAGAGATGAGAGATTAGAGAGAGATGAGAGATTAGAGAGAGATGAGAGACTAGAGAGAGATGAGAGACTAGAGAGAGATGAGAGATTAGAGGGAGATGAGAGACTAAAGAGAGATGAGAGATTAGAGAGAGATGAGAGACTAGAGAGAGATGAGAGATCAGAGAGAGATGAGAGAGATGAGAGAGAGATGAGAGATGAGAGAGAGATGAGAGATTAGAGAGAGATGAGACATTAGAGAGAGATGAGAGATTAGAGAGAGATGAGAGATTAGAGAGAGATGAGGAAGCTAGAAGGAAAGAGAGAGAGAGTTTGAACAAATTAAGAGCTACAATGGTTTCCTGAAACATTAGAATCTCTGTGTCTGTGTGATTGTCTGCATGTGTGCGTGTCTGCATGTGTTTGTGTGTGTGTGTGTGTGTGTGTGTCCAGCTGGTGGTGAGGGTGTTCCTGGAGGACGGCAGCTCCAAGACGCTGATGGTGGACGAGCGGCAGACAGTGAGAGATGTTCTAGACGACCTGTTTGAGAAGACGCACTGTGACCACAGCCTGGACTGGAGTCTGTGTGAGAGCAACCCTGATTTGCAGGCTGGTGAGACACACACACACACAGACACACACGTACGTCAACACACGTGGAGACACACACACGTGGATGAGTGTCAACCGTTGTTCCTGTCCCGTTCTAGAGCGGGGCTTCGAGGACCATGAGAAGCTGGTGGAAGCGCTCTGTTCCTGGACACGAGACAGCAGCAATACCATTAGCTTCCTCAGAAGAACCAGCAAGTACTCCATCTTCACACAACCACAGGTGGGGAGAGGAGGAGGAGGGGAGAGGAGGAGGAGGAGAGATGAGAGGAGGAGGAGAGGGGAGGAGGGGAAGAAGAGGGGAGGAGGGGAGAGGAGGAGGAGAGATGAGAGGAGGAGAGATGAGAGGAGGAGAGATGAGGAAGAGGGGAGAGGAGATAGGAGGAGGAGAGAGGAGAGGAGGAGAGATGAGGAAGAGGGGAGAGGAGATAGGAGGAACGGTGAAGAGAACTTCCATGAAGCACGTGACAGGGCGGATCTCTTCCAGGTGTTTTATCAATGGAGAAAGAGCAACCACGTCCTGAATGACAACAGTGAGAGGCAGAAAGACATCCTGCTGAAGGTGACACTGCTAACACACATCACACACAGAGAGAGAGTTATATACGTATACTATTGTTTACTTATCATTTGTCATTTAATCTGCTAGATAGACAGATATATAGACAAAACAGACATGTACATACAAAACTAAAAACGATTTTTTCATCTTACAAACCTTCCTTGTGTGTGTGTGTGGTGTGTGTGTGCCTCCAGGAGAACTTTGAGGGAGGGCCAGTGAGGGTTCCAGACCTGGAGGGTCCCCTCTTCCTGAAGGAGGATGGCAAAAAGTCATGGAAACGACGCTACTTCCTGTTGCGCCCCTCCGGAATATACTATGTTCCTAAGGGAAAGACCAAGGTAAACCGGAAGTGCTACACTAGCAGACAGGAAGTAGTATAGAAAACCTGGAAGTGTGTCTGCTAACCGTCTGTTGATTGGCTCCTAATCTGAGATGTGTATGTTTGTTGTTGTTTTGATTGTGTTTACCGCACAGACATCAACGGACCTGGCTTGCCTCCTCCAGCTGGACCAAGTCAACATCTACACCACCTCAGACTACAGACAGAGACTCAGAGCTCCAACAGACCACTGCTTCATACTGAAGGTGACAAGCAGACAGACAGACAGGCAGGCAGACAGACAGACAGGCAGGCAGGCAGGCAGGCAGGCAGGCAGGCAGGCAAGCAGACAGGCAGGCAGGCAGGCAGGCAGGCAGGCAGGCAGGCAAGCAGACAGGCAACCAGACAGGCAGGCAGGCAGGCAGGCAGATCCTAGTGTTACATGTCATAGGACACACATTTATTTCCATCTATGAACTCATAGTCTCAAAAAAGTGGCTTTTGATTGTGAGGCTTGAAACGTCCTCAGGGTGTGAAAGTAACATATTCTTGTATGTGCACACAGCCTCTATATATCTATCCCTCGAGTTATATATATGCAGCTATAGACAGACACAGAGAAGAGAGCTACTGAAATAGAAGCTTGGTAGCTGAGATGTGGTTAGCTTGCTGCCTGGTAAACACAGACTCCACCACTCTGTGGATGAAAGTGCTAAATGAACACAGTGTAGAAATATGCTGTATGGGGCAGCAGGACAGGAAGTGAGGCGTGAGAAAAGCTCTGTGGGGCAGGGGGACAGGAAGTGAGGTGTGAAAGATGCTTTCACAGGAAGCAGAACTAGTGTGGTTCTCACACGGAGGGCAGACATCGTGTACATGTTACAACCATCTCTGTGTGGGGCGACTTCACCAAATATGGAACTATATTTCATTTACCCCTGTAAATATATACAATTAAAATAAGCTACATCAGTGGTGGATCTGTAAGAGGCTTAACTGTTCCAATGTATTAATTTAATTTTGTTGATGCTATTGTATAATATAATATTACATGGTACATTATTAATAGTATATAGTATACAACTATAATGTCATAAGAATATTGATATTATATTTACATGTATATATATATTTAAGGGGTCAGTGAAATATATTGGGTTGTCTCAGTGACTGTGAGTGTAACAGTCCTGGGCTTGTGGTATGTGGACTTGTTCTTCCCCCTGGCCCCGCCCCTTCCCCTGACCCCGCCCCTTCCCCTGGCCATGCTGACCCTGACCTCTGACCCCCGCAGCACCCCAGGATTCAGAGGGAGTCGCGGTACGTGCGCTTCCTGTGTTGTGAGGATGAGCTCAGTCTGCTCCAATGGGTCGCCTCCATCCGAGTCACCAAGGTCACCTGACACGCTGAACTACCCAATCAGGAGCAGGCGTGACCTGTTACGTCTTTATCACACTTTCACATAGACACACACACACACACAAATACACATTTTTTGCAGTCTGTAAACAGTTTGTTGTTTACACACTCCTGAATAATGCAGCAGCATGTTAGGCAGTACCCTGCAGTAGAGCTTGGTGTGTGTGATTGTTTTACAGTACGGGGCCGTCCTGTATAAGAGCTACCAGGCAGCACTGAGGACAGCCTCCACCTTCAGCTCCACCCCTCTGACCTGCCTGACTGTCTCAGCCCCGACCACACCCTCCAGTCAGCCCAGAGGTGAGACTGAAGCACACACACACTCTTACACACACACAGAGAACCACACACACACTCAGATCACACACAGTCATATACAGACACACACATACACACACACACTCAGATACAGACAGACACACAGATCCACAGACACTTCCACACAAATTCACTTGTATACTCTCATACACACATGCTCAATAGCACTTACAACTCACCCACACACACAACCTACATTGTCTACTTCCAATTAACAGCAAGAAGAACCAATGAGGAGGCTTCACAGACCTGTCAATCAACTCCCATCTCTTCCTCCTCCCAAATCCAGCCAATGGCAGAAGACATCCAGGACGACTCAGAGCCTCCCCCTGACTTCAAGCCCCCGCCCCCTCCAGGGAGGGGCTCCAACAACGTTTAAGGGATCACTGTTTTACAACCTAGGGTGGCCCACATGGACGGAGTTATTAATGATAGGACCATTTTGGGAGCAAACTCCACCCGTCTGGGCTGGCCTGGGATGCAAAACCTGGAAGTAGGGGGAGAAAGAGAAGGTTGTTATACATTTTCCTTTAGTTAGAAGTGTTCACAGGAAAACATGCAGTTTAACGGAACTGCGTCTTCTTGTCTTGCATCCCTTTAAATTAATGGAGTGTTGTCGCTTTCTGTGGGCCAGTCTGGGGAAGTACATCTGGTATGTGAGTGACAATAAACCTGTGCTTATGTACTACTACAAAGTGTGGTTTATGAAAGGCCTTATAAGAAGGAAAATTAAAATGACCTCCGAAACCTTAAGTCAACCAGCACAGGAATGTTACAACCTTTGACATAAAATCCCAGATGAATTTTCTTTTAAGCTGGTTCAAGGTTGCAACTAACGAAGGGAAACCGCATGCTGTGTTGCATGGTAACAAAAGTCATATTAAATACATGAAATAAAATAATAAAGAGACATGAGGGTCAGTAGTTTAGTAGTTTAGTCTGTGGGTGAAATGTTGAGAAGTGGATAAACTGTTTTCTTCAAGGTAAGTAAGTGAATTTTAATTATAAAGCACACTCTTAACACAGCAAGTTGACCGTGGTGCCGAACAGTAGTACAAATACGTTTTAAAAACACTATCAAATATAGCAAAAACAAAATACAAAACCTGGATATAAAAACAGACAATGAGGGAGCCTGTCTAATAGAACCAGTCCCTCTGTGACATGCTTAGAACCAGTCCCTTTGTGACATGCTTAGAACCAGTCCCTCTGTGACATGCTTGCATGTCTAATAGAACCAGTCCCTCTGTGACATGCTTGCATGTCTAATAGAACCAGTCCCTCTGTGACATGCTTGCATGTCTAATAGAACCAGTCCCTCTGTGACATGCTTGCATGTCTAATAGAACCAGTCCCTCTGTGACATGCTTGCATGTCTAATAGAACCAGTCCCTCTGTGACATGCTTAGAACCAGTCCCTCTGTGACATGCTTGCATGTCTAATAGAACCAGTCCCTCTGTGACATGCTTGCATGTCTAATAGAACCAGTCCCTCTGTGACATGCTTAGAACCAGTCCCTCTGTGACATGCTTGCATGTCTAATAGAACCAGTCCCTCTGTGACATGCTTGCATGTCTAATAGAACCAGTCCCTCTGTGACATGCTTGCATGTCTAATAGAACCAGTCCCTCTGTGACATGCTTGCATGTCTAATAGAACCAGTCCCTCTGTGACATGCTTGCATGTCTAATAGAACCAGTCCCTCTGTGACATGCTTGCATGTCTAATAGAACCAGTCCCTCTGTGACATGCTTGCATGTAAAAAGGGCTATACAAATAATTGTTGATTTGAATAGAAAAGGGGAAGTTGATTCCACAGCCTAGGACCAGCAACCGCAAAGGCTCTATCACCTGTACGTACACATATAAAAAAGTGGCTTTCAAGTAACTTTCTCCAACTGAACAGCGGAACCCCAGAGGAAACAGGAACTATGGAAGAAGAAAAGCTATCTACAGTGACTGAGTACGTACAGGTGATAGAGTGGGGCCCTGTCAGTGAACCACTGTAGTGCAGTCCCCTTTACCACAGCCCAGTGTTCCAACCTCACAATGACGATGTCATGATCCACCGTATCAATGTTTCTGCAAGGTGAAATCCAGTGATCCACACGCACGCACACACACACTCAAACATTTCCACACAAATTCACTCATATTCTCTCGTACACACAGGCTCAATTCAGGATGTTGAAGTCCCCAAGGACTATCAGGGGGGGGGGGTTCCATCATCCGGGAGGACGCTGAGGAGCATGTCCAGCTCCTCCACAAAGTCGGCTAGCGGTCCTGGTGGGCGATAAAGAACAATTAAGCATGCTTTGATAGGATCAGTTAGCATCACATAATGGTGTTCAAATGATTTGGCAGTAACAGGGAGTGGTGTGGATGTGTATTTCATATGTGGGGATAGAAGCAAACCTGTCCCACCACCCCGCCCGGTTGAGCGGGGTGAGTGAGGGAAGGAGTGGTTGACGGAGATAGCAGCTGGAGTTGCAGTGTTCTCTGGGAGTATCCATGTCTCTGTCAGCGCAAGGGCATGAAGAGAAGTTTGTCCGCGTGCTGTCCGCGTGCTGCGGACAAACAGAAGGATAGTCTCTCTCTCCTGACGTCCTCTTAAAGGGGAGGAAACCACCGAGCCCAGGTGCAGCCACTTGACGGCTGAGGAGGCCGTCACATCATCAACAAGGCCCAGGACTCACACTGACTAACACTATATGCACAATGGTGATAGAGGCAGACTATGATCTTGTGATAGAGGCAGACTATGATCTGGTGATAGAGGCAGATAATGATCTGGTGACAGAGGCAGACGGCAGCTGATGCACGTTTGGCATGCTTACGGAAACCAGTTAGTCTGGAAACCAGTTTGGCGATAACACCGGCTGATTTCTTGTAAATCCCACTTGTTGGCGGAAAGGCGGCTCCGTAATGTTGGGTAGTGTTGAATGCAGAACTACTTTTCTCAGAGGCGTGGTCATAACGTTGTTCTGTCTGAATCAAACAGCTTTTCAGTAGCAAAGCTCTTTATTAATCAAGTAGCGCAGAGGTGTCCACACAGGTTACATTTTCCCCAAACATTTCTGAAGCTCAAGTTCAAGTCAGAAATATATCTGCTAAGGAACAGTAAGTGATGCCGTACTGTACTGAACTATTTTGACTGTTTTGACTGACAGTTATTGATTACTGATATAGCATTGACTTTGAATAAAGTTGGTTCACACTAGCTTAGATGTGGATAAGAGTGTCTCCTAAATGTAGTAACCAAATGTTGTCATGTTGCTGTAGCTTAGCTACATTTCCCTGGAGGTTACAGACCTGTCTGAAAACATGTCCCCTCACGCAACCCTGTGATATGTTATGACATGGAACGTGTAATCTCGTCTATAGCCGGCTGATTTCTCTGTGAAATGCGGATGTATTGAGGTGCTGAGTGTTTGTTGTCCTCTTAACTAACTAGAGCAGAGTTAAACAAGTGTAATTGAACATCTAACTTAAGTACTTCTTTCACTTGAAACAGAAGACTTGTGTAAGTAAACATTTCACCTCATGATACAGGCTGCTATACAGGTAAAGTTGGAACAGATTCTTCTTCCGTAGTTCCTGTTTCCGCAGGGGTCAATTCTGCTGATTTCTTGTAAATCCCACTGGTTGGTCGAAAGGTGGCTCCGTAGTGTTGATAGCTATAGCCCTATAAATACTCACCTGCTCAACATTATGTTCATTTTCTTGCCCTAGTTAGTTAAGAGGACGACAGAGTTAAACAAGTGTAATTGAACATCTAACTTAAGTACTTCTTTCACTTGAAACAGAAGACTTGTGTAAGTAAACATTTCACCTCATGATACAGGCTGCTATACAGGTAAAGTTGGAACAGTTACTGATTAACATGATTCCTCAAGGGAAACTTGTTTGACTGTCTCTTTGTGTTCCAGGTGTCAAATATGTCGACTACACAGCTGATGAAGAACTGTTTGAATAACCTGAGTGAAGACAAAGAGGTTGAATTTAAGAAGAAGCTTCGTGCTGATGTCCCCTCTGTTCTCCTTGGAGACACCATAGGGGATGATACCACTGCACAGGAAACGGTGAACACGCTGGTGAAAGCGTTCAACATACAGCCTGCCCTTAAGTTGATAATTGACATTTTGGAAAAAATACGCCTTATGAAAGATGCTGACAAGCTAAGTAAAGGTATTTGTGCTGCCTTTGGGTCACATGACCCAAAGGTTCATAACGAACCATTGTTGTGTTTACCCAATTTTATCCAATACAAAAACAAATAAAATAATTTTCTTCGCAATGTGTGGGGTCTGAGACAGCCCGACGGTTGATAGAAAATGCTTCACTTTTGTATGCGGTAAAGTTGACGCAATATGACGGTGGGTCACAATGACTGATGGTTCAGAATGACCCGAAGATAACACAAGTGTTATTAACCATACTATGAGCATACTATACCACATTAGCCACATTTTATTTCGTAGTTTGATATGGATCAGACTTCAAACCCTATTTTCCCCTAAATGTTTTTCAGACGTAGAAGAGAGGAAAGCTCTACTTCTCCAAGCTCCATGTGAGTGTTGTCCTCTGGAGGATGATGAACGTGAAGATAAACAACACATATGTCAACCCAAGAAGGTAGATGATGAATATTGTGCGGATTCAGTACCCACACAATGTAGCTTACCAATCGAGACACGTTTGAAAGCCCATGATTGGCTCAGTAACAAAGACCAATTATTTAAGTTAGGTAGCCATGAGTTCTGTAAAAGGTGTTTAAGTGAGACCCAGAAGGAGCAGTGTCCGGTGTACAGGCAGATCTTGGAGCGGTACCCACTGGACCCACAGGACCCACAAGACCCACTGGACCCACTGGACCCACAGGACCCACTGGACCCACAGGACCCACAGGACCCACTGGACCCACTGGACCCACAAGACCCACTGGACCCACTGGACCCACAGGACCCACTGGACCCACTGGACCCACAGGACCCACTGGACCCACTGGACCCACTGGACCCACAGGAACCACAGGACGAGGTTCAGGCTGTCTCCGAGGTGTCAACACATGAGGTAGGATGAGCACATAGATGATTGAACCAAATTAGTTTGAAATACTATATAAATTAGTAGATGTATGTGTGCGTGTGTGTGTGTATGACATTTCTATAGAAAACACTTTGGCAGGAAATCCTTGTGTCTTAAGAGGAGGAGGAGTATCTTATATTGCATTTTCACCCAGAACATCTAAGAATATCTTTGAACAAGTGGCCATTAGAAAATATTCCTCCAATCAACGGAAACAACTATTTTTATATATTTTTAATATTTTATATTATTAGTGTTTGCTGAGAGCAAAAATATTATTGTTACCCTGCATACGTATTATTAGTGGCCAAGCAACAAAGCTGTGAAGGTCACCTATTCTCCTTCTCCTTGGTTCCGTTTGGGGTTTGCAGAAGACCGTGTCCCCTGCCTCTATAAAAGGAGTTAGAATTAACACTGAGGTGTATCAAATAGACAGCAAGCCACGAGGCATCTGTCTGATCATCAGCAACAAGGACTTTGGGGGACCACGGAACAGACATGGAACAGAGAGGGATGTTGGTATGACAACCTATCATACTTTACATCTTGTATGATCTCAACTGGAATGAGTAGCTTGTTTTACATTTATTAAGCAACCCAGATAGAAGCAAACATTTGAATGAAATCATAAATATTTTCGCCGCAGAATCTCTGTTGAGGGTGTTCAGCTGGCTGGGGTTCAGAGTGCTGCTGTGTGTGGACAAGACTGCACAGGAGATGAAGGAGGTGCTGGAGGCCATCTCCAAACTGGATCAAGAGCAGCTGGTAGACGAACTGAAGCTAGAGCGACTGAAGGGGGTGCTGAACAACTACAATGTGGAGCAAGAGAAACTGAAGAAGCTGAACAGCAGCTCCAAACAGAAGCAAAGGCTACTGAAGGTGCAGGAGAAAATCTCCAAACTGGAGCGAGAGAAACTGGAGGTGGAGGAGAACATCTCCAACCTGATGTATCTACACACATTGCAGTGTGGCCTGTATGAGTACAATGGAGACAGAGGAGACTTTATTCCTCTGAAGGAGCCTCCACAACACGGAGATGCCTTCGTCTGCTGTCTGCTGAGTCATGGAGGAAAGATAGGTGTCTGTGGTGTGGACAGCGAAGAACTTCCCATCGAACAGATCCTCTCGCTATTCAACGGAGAGAACTGCTCAACCCTCAACTGCAAGCCCAAGGCCTTCTTCATCCAGGCGTGTCGGGGGAAAAGGAGAATGCCAGGGACGCTCGAAGAGGTAGATATCAGTGATGTTGACTATGATGCATCTCCTACAACTAAGAGAAACAATGGAGCTTCATTGCTACCGAGGCCGACTTCTTGGTTGTCAGGTCAACCGTGCAGAACTATGTTTCCATGAGACATAGAAAATATGGGTCCATATTCATCCAGCTTCTGTGTAGCCAACTGATCTCAGATCTCAGCCCCAGGTATGAATCACTACTCACACAACTGAGACAATCCTAATTTTGGCAAGTAAAGTGAACAATTTTACATTAAAATGTATAAATGTATTGTCTTTATTTCATTAGTGGTGAGTTATGATGTTGACTGTTTCTCTTGTGCAGAGGTGAAAACATCCTGAACATCCTGACAAAGGTCAATTACAAAGTGGCAAAAGAAGACCACGATAACATTCAGGATGTGAAGAAAACCTACCATAAAATGCAGGTGTCTGAGACCAGCTTCACCCTGAGAAAGAGCCTGGTGTTTCCTGTTCAGCAGTGCACTCTGACCCCGGATGAACAGATAACCTGTGCTGCCCCCCCCAAGGAGCAAGTGAATGAGACACTCCCAAACCACAACCACCCATTGTGGCAAATTATTTTACATATTTTGTTGCTATTTTCACGAATTGCTTCAAGGGAATATAGCTGTTAGTGTATTTCCTAGTGAATATTGTCAATAAATAAAAAATAATGTTGGTGCATCATCTATTTAAAAACAGTTGTTTTCATAATTGTATTAATATAAAAGTTTTCAACTGGGCACCTTAACCCCTCATGACATTTATGCTTAAAACTGCAGATTACATGACCCTGTACCTTTTTCAGCCCAAACTGCCATTTTTGCCAACATTTTCACATTTTGGTGCATCCCTACCTACAGAGACTCTTTAGATTATTTTGGGTTGCAGACTATTTTGAATATTAAATATTGCATACAGTGTGATCTGATGGGATTTACATCTTTGTACCTTGTACTGTAATATGTAAGTACTTTGTATTGTAAGTAGTACCGTACAAAGTGAAAAGCATCAAATAAAATAAAAGCACAGAAATTCACAGGTCTGTTTCCTGTCTTCTGACACCAACACACTGTTCTCCCAGGTCACCATGACAACACACTGTTCTCCCAGGTCACCATGACAACACACTGTTATCCCAGGTCACCATGACAACACACTGTTCTCCCAGGTCACCATGACAACCAGAAGAGACCGAGACCACAGGTTGTTTTCAAGAAATATATTAAATCAACTAAATGAATATAAACCTATTGTTCATTTTACAGCCATTCAACTTCACCATGGTAACAACCATTCACATCATCATCAGCCTCCTTTAGAGGAACACATTACAGTCTAACAGGACAGTTTAAAAAGATGACACACTGTGCAGTTCACTGTGGCAGCAACTGGCCAGGTTCACTGTAGGAAAGTCCATATGTACTTACAAGTACCTCATATAATCCACACTGTATGGACTGTGTTGTAATCCAGACTAAACGTTATACAGGGAGTTCATAGGTTGATTCTTAGTGCAGTACATTAATGTAGCTATGCAGAATGCACTTCAGGGTGGGGTCAGTCATTAACACGCTTTAGGCAAACATTAAAGATGACATCATTTATCTTGTTGACTCTTATGTAACCATAAAAACCCTGTTGTAGGCACAACATGGGAGGTAAGGCTAGCTTCTCAGCACAGTATCTGTTTAAATACACACATACACACATTCACACACACACACACACACACACATCCTCTATGACACAGGTGAGCTGGTTCCTTCTTGACCCTGGTGACCTCCAACCCTTGACCCCTAGGTCTACTTAACAGGTGGTAGGTCAGCCATCAGAGGCCAACATGGCAATAAGACACCACATTGCAGTCTGCTTTGTGTGAGACTAAGAAGCCAGGCCAGGAAGCTAGGCAAGGAGGCTAGGATGTTACGCTCGGACGTTAGGCTAGGGACCAAGGCAAAGAAGCCAGGCATGTAGGTTTAATGGCACAGGTCTGGGGGGATGATCTGAGAAACAGGAGAGGCGCCCCCTGGAGGTTAAACCAGTCATCACACAGCGGCTCTACAGTCCAACTTGTTAGGACGGCTCTGATTGGCAGATCTGTCAGATCTGTCAGATCTGTCAGATCTGTCAACAGTAACTTGTTAGGACGGCTCTGATTGGCAGATCTGTCTACAGTAACTTGTTAGGACGGCTCTGATTGGGCGCTCTGACTGTGCTGTGAAAGCTTTATGTAATACAGTAACATTCAGACACCTCTCTATTACCCCCCCCCCCCCCCCCCCTTCTCAACAGTATGTGTGATGATGAGGTGCTGGACAACGGTCGTTAGGATCCAAACTCCACTGTCTCCTTGGTGATGGGTCTGAACTCGTAGTGGCCCCGCCCATCCATGTGCAGATAAAACTGAGCACAGGAAACAGGAAGTTACAAACATTAATTCCTATCAAAGGCCTCAAAGCAAACCTATATCCCAGCAGAGAGAAATCAGCCAATCAAACTGCAGCTATCATTACTCCTAGCTCCCGATGTAATGAACAGGAAGTAAATCTGTCATGCGAAACATCTGCCTGCCTCAAGAATGAGACAGGAAGTAGGAGATAGGAAGTAGATGTTCCTACCTCGTGGTGCTTCCATAAGGACTTCCTGTGTGACACGGTGAACAGTGTGATCCCCACCTGGGCCAGAGAACAGGACATGAGACAGGTGAGGTGTTAGGATGGGTTAGAGAACAGGACATGAGACAGGTGAGGTGTTAGGATGGGTTAGAGAACAGGACATGAGACAGGTGAGGTGTTAGGATGGGTTAGAGAACAGGACATGAGACAGGTGAGGTGTTAGGATGGGTTAGAGAACAGGACATGAGACAGGTGAGGTGTTAGGATGGGTTAGAGAACAGGACATGAGACAGGTGAGGTGTTAGGATGGGTTAGAGAACAGGACATGAGACAGGTGAGGTGTTAGGATGGGTTAGAGAACAGGACATGAGACAGGTGAGGTGTTAGAAAACAGGACATGAGACAGGTGAGGTGTTAGGATGGGTTAGAGAACAGGACATGAGACAGGTGAGGTGTTAGGATGGGTTATAGAACAGGACATGAGACAGGTGAGGTGTTAGGATGGGTTATAGAACAGGACATGAGACAGGTGAGGTGTTAGGATGGGTTAGAGAACAGGACATGAGACAGGTGAGGTGTTAGGATGGGTTAGAGAACAGGACATGAGACAGGTGAGGTGTTAGGATGGGTTAGAGAACAGGACATGAGACAGGTGAGGTGTTAGGATGGGTTAGAGAACAGGACATGAGACAGGTGAGGTGTTAGGATGGGTTAGAGAACAGGACATGAGACAGGTGAGGTGTTAGGATGGGTTAGAGAACAGGACATGAGACAGGTGAGGTGTTAGGATGGGTTAGGTGCACCTTTATGAGGGGTCAGGCTAGGGTCAGTTATCTAGACCACTGACTCTTGACATCATCCTACAAATACTTTGGTGTATGTGTGTGTATGTGTGCATGAGGCCTTGTGTGTGTGTGTGTGTGCATGAGGCCGTGTATGTGTACTGTACCTTCCTACAGTGGCTGTATATGTAGTCCTCTACATCCACGCTGACAGCACTGGTGCATTCATCCAGGATGGCAAACTGGGGCTTGTGGTAGAACAGCCTGGCCATCTGCACAGTAAACAACAACACATGACTACTGCAGGTCAACAACAACACATGACTACTGCAGGTCAACGACAACACATGACTACTGCAGGTCAACGACAACACATGACTACTGCAGGTCAACGACAACACATGACTAGTGCAGGTAAACAACAACACATGACTACTGCAGGTCAACAACAACACATGACTACTGCAGGTCAACAACAACACATGACTACTGCAGGTCAACAACAACACATGACTACTGCAGGTCAACAACAACACATGACTACTGCAGGTCAACGACAACACATGACTACTGCAGGTCAACAACAACACATGACTACTGCAGGTCAACAACAACACATGACTACTGCAGGTCAACAACAACACATGACTAGTGCAGGTAAACAACAACACATGACTACTCCAGGTAAACAACAAACAACACTTATTCACTACACACTGTCAGTATCAAGATAGAATACGCCACAGAGAACACCACACAGGCACACCCCCCCCACACACACACCCCCTCCCTCCCCCACCCCCCTCCCCCACACTTACAGCCATCCTCTGCTTCTCTCCTCCACTGAGCACGTCCATCCAGTCCTGGACTGAGTCCCAGCTGGCCTCTCTCTCCAGGATGTGGCCCAGCTGCACGTTATCCAGGTACTCCTTCAACACCTAGTACACACACACACACACAGCACAGGTTGTTACACACACACACACACAGCACAGGTCGTTACACACACTGCACAGGGTAAACTCACCCACATCACATACAGAGAGACAGGCAATCAGACAGACAAAAACACAGACTGATTGGCAGACAGGTCACCTGGTCTGAAATCCCTTTCCTCCTCTGGTCCTGAACAGTGTCGGGGTAGATCACCTGGTCTCGCAGTGATCCCAGCGTCAAGTAGGGCCTCTACACACACACACACACACACACAGAGTTGACAGATTTAGTAGGTGTCAATGTCACTAAGAGAGGAGAGGGAAAGGGAGATGGAGGAGAGGGAGAGGAGAAGAGATGGAGAGAGAGAGGGGTTATGCAGGTATTTTTACCTGGGGGACGTAGAAGAGCTTCCCTCTCTCAGGCTTCGTCAGACGACCTCCAAACAGGGGCCACAGCTAACACACACACACACACACACAGCACAGGTCGTTACACACACACACACAGCACAGGTGAGTTGAAAAAAACTAAATTAAAAACAAACATCCTGTGAGAAAAAGACATGTGTGTATATAAATGCCTCTGTGTGTGTGTGTGTGTGTGTGTGTGTGGCCCCTCACCTCCCCCAGCACTCTGAACAGAGAGCTCTTCCCACAGCCGTTGGGTCCACACACCAGCACGTTGGTGCCTGAACGCACCTGCAGGGGGCGACAGAGACAACAGCATCAGGAGCAGCCGACATAAGACCTGCCCAGCCAGCAGAGAGCAGCCCTCACAGGACCTGCCCAGCCAGCAGAGAGCAGCCCTCACAGGACCTGACCCAGCCAGCAGAGAGCAGCCCTCACAGGACCTGACCCAGCCAGCAGAGAGCAGCCCTCACATGACCTGACCCAGCCAGCAGAGAGCAGCCCTCACAGGACCTGCCCAGTCAGCAGAGAGCAGCCCTCACAGGACCTGCCCAGTCAGCAGAGAGCAGCCCTCACATGACCTGCCCAGTCAGCAGAGAGCAGCCCTCACATGACCTGCCCAGTCAGCAGAGAGCAGCCCTCACATGACCTGCCCAGTCAGCAGAGAGCAGCCCTCACAGGACCTGCCCAGTCAGCAGAGAGCAGCCCTCACAGGACCTGACCCAGCCAGCAGAGACCAGCTGATCGTAGATAGTTAGACCATGGATGAAGACAGGACAAGCCATGAGACACTGAGACTGCGATTGCCATGGTGAGAGCATGGTTGCCATGGCGAGAGTCTCACCTCGAAGCTGAGGTCTCTGATGAGGATGTCTCCGTTCGGTGTGGCCAAAGGAGTGTGTTCAAACCTGCACACACACACACACAGACACACGTGATGGAGGGATGAAGAGTTGATGTGAGGATTAATTAATGGATTAACTTGTTCATTTGGCAGACATCTGTATCCAAAACCATGTCCAGTACAGGGGAAATGTGAACCTGTGATCTCCAGTCAAGTGCTCTAACCACTGAGCTAAACTCATCCCCATGAATGAATGAATTATAGATGAGAGAGATGGTTGAAGGGTGTTTCTACCTCAGTGGTGTTTCTATCTCAGTGGTGTTTCCAATCTCAGTGGTGTTTCTCCCTCAGTGGTGTTTCTATCCCAGTGGTGTTTCTACCTCAGTGGTGTTTCCAATCTCAGTGGTGTTTCTCCCTCAGTGGTGTTTGTATCTCAGTGGTGTTTCTATCCCAGTGGTGTTTCTATCTCAGTGGTGTTTCTATCTCAGTGGTGTTTCTCTCTCAGTGGTGTTTCTATCCCAGTGGTGTTTCTATCTCAGTGGTGTTTCTACCTCAGTGGTGTTTCTATCCCAGTGGTGTTTCTATCTCAGTGGTGTTTCTACCTCAGTGGTGTTTCTATCCCAGTGGTGTTTCTATCTCAGTGGTGTTTCTACCTCAGTGGTGTTTCTATCCCAGTGGTGTTTCTACCTGATGATCCTGTCAGCGTGGATGATCTCCCCACTTCCTGGTACCAGCGTGAGTCTGTCCAGCAACTCATGATCTGTCAACACAAACACACAAACATGTCAACACAAACATGTCAACAAACCCTAACCAAGGGAAGCAAACACAACAAGAACCAGCGACACACACACTCACTTCTGCCCTGCTGGGACACCATGGTCCTCACATATTTCCCTGAGTTCAGCTCCTTCAGGACCTGCATGATCTCTGTGATGCGAGCAGTGAACCTGGAGAGCAGAGAGGAAGAGAGGGGGGATAAGAGAGTAGACGAGAAAGAAATAAAGAGTTAATGTACAGCGAGCGAGAGCGAGAGAGAGAAAGAGAGGGACAGAGAGAGAGAGAGACAGAGAGAGAGAGAGACAGAGAGAGAGGGACAGAGAGAGAGAGCAGTAGAGGACAGTAGTGGTGTAGTTTACCCAGACAGCCTGCTCATCTCCCTGCCAGCCAGGACGATCCTTCCCAGGGCCTGAGACATGCTGAGCAGCATGCGCCCACTCTGGTAGTAGTCCTGGGGAGGGGTTACCAAGGAAACTGAGTAAGAGAGAGAGACACACACAATCTCTGTCTCTCTCCCTCACTCTCAATATCTCTATCTCTAAGATACTTGGTAAGAGACACAAATCAACAAACACATTCTCTGTCTTCTTCTCTCCCTCTCTCTCATTCTCAGTCCCTTCTCATCTCTCTCCCTCTCTGTCTCACCTCCAGCAGTTCAGCATGCGTGCTGTGTAGATGGCGAGGGTGGGCGTGGTTTAGGAAGGGTCTGCTGACCACCAGGTAGCCAACCACGGTGGCGATATCTGTACAGGGAGGGGCCTCAGGTTAGTCAATGTTTTACACTACGTAAATAAGGAAGTGTTTAAGAAGACTGGCAGTAGATCTTATCAATAAATACAGTAGCACAGTTTAGTGTTGCAGCGGAGGATGGAAGAAGAGACCTAGGAGGCGAGGAAGGAAGGAGAGACAGACAGTGGTAGAAGGAGGAGGATGAAGAGGAGGAAGAAGAGGAGGGGGAGGAAGAGGAAGAGGAGGAGGTAGGGGAGGAAGAGGAGCGCTCACACTTGGCAATGATGCTGTCCACGAAGCCCATAGAGAACCTGAAGATGATGAAGTTGTGCAGATGATCCACCTGAAGGGAGGAGAGACCATGTGATCATGGCAACCCATAACGTAGACCCACTTAGGAGGACAAATTTAGGTACTCATGCCACCCAAGGACACCAAAACTACAGACCTGTCTCCATGACAACAGACCTGTCTCCATGACAACAGACCTGTCTCCATGACAACAAACCGGTCTCCATGACTACAGACCGGTTTCCATGACTACAGACCAGTCTCCATGACTACAGATCGGTCTCCATGACTACAGATTGGTCTCCATGACTACAGACCGGTCTCCATGACTACAGATCGGTCTCCATGACTACAGATCGGTCTCCAGGTCTCACCAGCTTGTGGAAGGTAGAATAGATGGTCTGCTTCTCCCTCAGGTTCCCATTGTAGAAGGCTATCTCCTCACTGTCGAGAGGAGGAACATATTAGAGGAGAGGAGGATATGAGAGGGGAGGAGAAGAGAGGAGGATATGAGAGGAGAGGAGGAGAACAGCAGATAGTGACCTGTTGGTGATGAGTCGTGAGTTGACGTAGCGGTATTCTCCCTCATAGCGTTGCTCTGTAACGGTCATCTTGCCTATGGGCCTCCTGAGCCGAGTCAGCACCAGCCCAGAGAACACCAGGTAGGAGATCATACACACTGGACCCTGGGAGGAACCAGGAACCAGGATCAGAAACAGGATCAGAACCAGGGCAGGGTGAGGCAGGGCAGGGTGAGGCAGGGCAGGGTGAGGCAGGGCAGGGTGAGGCAGGGCAGGGTGAGGCAGGGCATGGTGAGGCAGGGCAGGGTGAGGCAGGGCAGGGTGAGGCAGGGCAGGGTGAGGCAGGGCTCACCTGGGCTCCGATGGCGGAGGTCAGCTTGAAGACGTACAGGCCGATGTCCAGGAGAGGCTGAGGAGCAGGAGGGAGAAACTCATCAGTCCGTCACAGTATACTATATACTACACAATATACACTACACACCTCACACACACCATAACCCTCACTCTACACTACACACCCTCACTACACACTACACAAACACCATAACCTTCACCACATAACACACCATAACCTTCACTACATAACACACCATAACCTTCACCACATAACACACCATAACCTTCACTACATAACACACCATAACCTTCACCACATAACACACCATAACCTTCACCACATAACACACCATAACTCATTCTACTCACTCCATGTACCACGTAAACACAACCTGTTTATTAAACCCATCATACGACCTAAACACATGCTTTCTACACTGAGGTGTGTGTGTGTGTGTGTCACCTTGCTCAGGTTTGAGTACAGGTCCACCACACTGTTACAGAACCTCTCCACATCCTGTGTCAACAGCTGGTCTGGGTTGGCAATGCGGTTGTCAAGGTTACCCATCTTATAGTAGGTGTAGCCCCTGGAGACGAGACAGGGGATTGGAGGATGGGTTTGAGAGAAAGTGATTGACACATGGCTGGACCAATACTGGACAGCATGCAGAGAGCCGTGAGCCCAGTGTGTTTGCGAAAGGCCAAGGCTGGATTCAGCCGGGTTACAACAACTACTCAAGAGGATAATGTCATCAGAGTGCGCCAGAGGATGATGTCATGAGAGCGCGCCAGGCCCCAGCACTTACTGCAGGTACTGGTCGTAGAGGTGTTGGGTCAGCCGGACCCGGAAGCACAGCTTGAGCTCGTTCAGACCCAGCTTCAGGAAGTTGTTCACCAGGGAGATCTGGAACAGGAACACAGTCAGCAGGAGGTCTGCTCACTTGTGATGTCACTCGTGATGTCACTCAACATCTCACTGAGGCTGAGGCAGTATTAATGCACCCAGAATTCCCACTAGAGATCTGTGTGTCTGTTACCTATATCATTTTATAACACAGGTATTCTAAACAGGTAGTTTAGAATGCAGGTATTCTAGAACACTAAACAAGTATTCTAGGCACATAGTAATCTAGAGCAGGGTTAATCTCGAACATGGTCTACCAATGAACATCCCAAGTCTGAAGAAACGCACAGAAAAGGAAGAGTCAGATGTGCTTCCTGCATCCTAGACATCTGATGCTTCCTTGTTTATACCTTCCTGGAGGATGTCTCACAGACAGGAAGTCTCACCACACAGACAGGAAGTCTCACCCACCCAGACAGAGAGACGGAGAGAGAGACAGACAGGAAGTCTCACACAGACAGACAGACAGGCAGGCAGAAGGAGAGAGAGACAGACAGGAAGTGTCATCCACACAGACAGGAAGTCTCACCCACCCACCCAGACAGACAGACAGACTCATTCACCTGGACAGACAGACAGACAGACTCATTCACCTGGACAGACAGACAGACTGACAGACTCATTCACCCGGACAGAGAGAGACAGGTTGCTAGACTCTCCTGACCACCCCATGACATGCTGCTCCTCCAGTATTGTTGTTAGTGAAACATGTTTAGTCATCACAGCTCATGTTGCTCTGCAGCTCACAGTTAGGCACCACAACAGACACAGAAGTAAAGAAAGTTTCACTTACAAACGGCATGACTTTAATTAAGTTGAACAAGAACCTCTTGAAATCTTTGGCTGAACGACCAATTATTGCACTGCAAACCAACATGCACAGAGTCAACACACGTGAGGATGGTCACACACACACACACACACACACAGCAGACATGTTTTATAATCAGGCTCAGTGTTGCTCAACTGAGGCATGGCTGCTTAGCGCTGCCTCAGCTGGCTGGTCCAGACAAGACCCACAAGAGGCAGGACCAGAGGCAGGACCAGAGGCAGGACCAGAGGCAGGACTAGAGACATTACCAGAGGCAGGACCAGAGGCAGGACCAGAGGCAGGACCAGAGGCCCCCACAGCACACAGCAGCCCTGGCTCTCCCTCCTCCACATCATCCTCTCTAGGTTGTTCTCAGTCGTTTTGACAAATCACCACACATCTCAACAAGCACTCCCAGGAGGGGGTAGTGAGGCTAGTACTAGGCCAGGCAGCGTGCGGGGTTACTGGGCCGGCAGAGCAGGGGCACCTGGTACCCAGACTACAGCTTGGTTTACCCCAGGTATGACTGCGATATAGGAGTAAAAATGCCTCTTGAAGAGCCTGACATCTCTGCTAATGATCCCACTGCAGGGGGGGGAGAGGAGCAGGTCATTGGCTGAGCTCTCACACAGAGGCCCTGCATGTCAGTACGCGTGCATGGATTCATATAGGCTGCATGTAGCCAGTTTGGCAACGTCATATCACATGTGTACGTATCGGATATACAGGAGTCAGGTGGCTGAGCGGTCAGGGAATCGGGCTAATAATCTAAAGGTCGCCAGTTCGATTCCCGGCCACACCAAATGATGTTGTGTCCTTGGGCAAGGCGCTTCACCCTACTTGCCTATAATATCCCTGTACTTACTGTAAGTCGCTCTGGATAAGAGCGTCTGCTAAATGACTAAATGTAAATGTAATGTAATGAATATAACTGCAGTAATATTGTTTTTCTACATTTACATTTATTCATTTAGCAGACGCTTTTATCCAAAGCGACTTCCAAGAGAGAGCTTTACAAAGTGCTAGATAAGATAGATAGATAGTGCTAGATAGAAGTCACTGATAATAACAACAAGATAGCCCCAAAAACATTGAGAGAGCAATGTAAGAGCTGTGTGTTTGTGTGTGTCGGTGTGCGTGCGTAGGTGTGCGTGTCTGCTTGAGGGTGTGTGTGTGTGTCGTACCTCTCGATCATGGTGCCATTCTGGATCATCCAGACGTCACAGTAAGTCCTGGCCACCAGCATGACTGCTATCAGGAGGCAGTATCCTGACTGGGAGAGAAGAGGCCTGGGTTAATATCACACCCACACACACGTACAGTCACACACACAAGTACACACTTAGGTATAGTCTCACACACACACACCTCCTTGCAGACGACCCTAGGAACCATGATCTTGATGATGCTCAGGATGCGCGTGAAGAACACCTTATCCACCATGGTCCTTTCCTGTCGCCTGTCCTGCTGGACCACAACATCACATTATAACATCACATCACAACACACATACAGAGACACGAACACACACAATGACACACAGTCATACTTACATTTTTGATTTTCTCAGCCTCTGAAGGTTGCTTTCCCCTACACAGAACAGAGTTCGTCATCCAAACTGGCCAGTTAGTTGTTCGGCTAACGTTCAAACACACACTGACATTCAGAGTCGGAATGAATGTTGTTGGCTAACCGCCTAGCTAACTAGCTAGCTGACTCTAGTTGTGGATTGCTGTATAAGTTGGCTGAATGAATTGCGACACGGTCAGTCACAGCAAGGTTATGCTCGTGTAAAAAGCTCTTCCGGTAACAATGTCACCGGATTGTGAATATTCATCTATCGTTAAATAGAAGCTACTCTCTTGGTCTGTAACACAGGCTGAAAGCTGCACTTGTCTAGCCGGTTAGACAGCTACAGTAGCACTAACAGCAAGCTAGGCCAATTCTGTGTGGCATTGTGACCTTTTAATAACTTTTTTCTTCTTTCGCGTAGCGTACGTCTTTCAAAGTAAACTTACCCATTTAACTTGGCCGCTTGTCTCCTCCGCTTCAGAAGGTACAATAACAGTAATACACCACTGGCTATGGAAGAGTTTTTGGCTGTCAAATACTTACTGACCGCCGCCATCTTTCTACTTCTGTGTCTCAAAGGAAGTACCAGATTGCATGCTGGGAAAACAGGAAACGGACTATATTAATGACCATGTTTGATTATTGATATCATTTATTTATTTATCTCTATTGTGTTCAAGAATGGTATAAATGTACACAAATGAAGATTTAAAACATTCCATTAAGAAAGTCTACAAGAGTATTAATATGTGTGCGCATGTATGTGTGTGCGCAGTTGTGCGTAAGTGCCTGTGTGAGGGAGAGCATTAATCAGTTAATGCGTGCATGTATTTGTGAGTGTGTACATGTGTGTCAGTGCGTGTGTAAAATGGCATTTGTGCGTTCATATGTCTGTGTGTGTGTGTGTGTGTGTGTGTGTGTGTGTGTGTGTGTGTGTGTGTGTGTGTGTGTGTGTGTGTGTGTGTGTGTGTGTGTGTGTGTGTGTGTGTGTGTGTGTGTGTGTCCCATCACACCATTGATCCCTCTGCCTGCATGGTGAATGTAGGACACTCTGCCAGCTGGAGCTCTGGTACCAGGAGGGGAGAGGCCAGACCCACTACGCCCAGAGGAGAAGCACCCATCCTGGCCTCGGAGACCAGGGGCAGACCCTGCTCTGGTGAGTGGTACCTCC
Source organism: Hypomesus transpacificus (assembly GCF_021917145.1). NCBI lineage: Eukaryota > Metazoa > Chordata > Actinopteri > Osmeriformes > Osmeridae > Hypomesus > Hypomesus transpacificus. The sequence continues at coordinate 12,894,527 of NC_061069.1, read as the reverse complement.
CTGACTGGGGGCAAGAGAAGAAGAAAAGAGGGGAGGAGGAGAGATGGGGGGGGAGGAGGAGAGAAGGCGGGGAGGAGAGATGGGGGGGGAGGAGAGATGGGGAGGAGGAGAGATGGGGGGAGGAGAGATACGGGGGAGGAGGAGAGATGGGGGGAGGAGGAGAGATGGGGGGGAGGAGGAGAGATGGGGGGGAGGAGAGATGGGGGAGAGGAGGAGAGATGGGGGGGAGGAGAGATGGGGGGGAGGAGAGATGGGGGGGAGGAGGAGAGACGTTGAATTGATGTCATAGTTGACAGGTTTAGCTCAATCAATGTATGTTGCTTTGGATGAAAGTGTCTGCAAAATTAATACATTATTAGTTGAACTGAGCCCTGACGGTCTGAGAACCAGGTGCTGTGTGAAGGGTGCTGTGTGTCCCTGTAGATGTGTTAGACCTAAAGTGAGTGGATGTTGTTGACTGCAGTCACCATTGATCCAGCTCTCTCTGCCTGACCCAGATCAGCTGTGGTGGTGACACGCCCATTTCAAAGAGAAACACCAGGAGTGTTTCTGTAGGTCATGAGAGAGGGCCTGTCTAAACACTCAGTGAGTCAAATGAACCCTCCTGTTGTTGAAATGTAGGATTTTGCTGTCAGAGTCTGCCTGTGGCCTGAGCTGCCGAACATCTCCAGATGATCAAACACGGTGTGATTGCAGGAGAGAATAGGGGGAAAGGGGGGAAAAGCTACAGGATTCAGCATGAATCAACACACACACCTACACCCAACACACTCAAACTAGATAAAAACATTCTAGAACAAAGTACCAGTAATATACAACAACCTGACTCTTGCTTTGGTAAAAGTATCTTTTGTGTCCACCAGAGAGTGCTGTTGTTCTTACATTTACATTTAGTCATTTTAGCAGACGCTCTTATCCAGAGGCAAGTAGGGTGAAGTGCCTTGCCCAAAGACACAACGTCATTTGGCACGGTGGGGACCCGATCCGGCAACCTTCTGATTACTAGCCCGACTCCCTCACCCCTTCAGCCATCTGACTCCCCATGTTCTTACAGAACTACATTCCTAAATATATTACAGATAGGACTACGGTAGTATAGACTGGACTGCTGTATATATAGTATAATCTGGACTATATGTAGTGTAGACAAGACTATATGTAGTGCAGACGTGTTTGTGATGTAACTAGTTCACTAAGGGTCAATGGTGCACAGGTGTGTGTGTGTGTTCTGTCTCTGGTTTTCACCACACCCTCAGTTTGACCTTTAACCCCTGTCCGGTGACCTGTTCTGTGACCCCCATAAAGGGAGGAGTCTCTGTGTGTGTAAAGTGTGTGTGTGTGTCACCTCTGGTCTGCTCTGCTCCAGATATGTGTGAGGAGATGTCTGGGATAGAGAGAGACGAGGACTTCAGGTTCCTGCACAGTCTGCTGAAGGACCGGAGACTGCACCTGCTCCTGAAGGTAACCCTGGTTACAAACACACCTCACGTCTGGGAAACCTGGAATGCTGGGAAGTTTCAGAAAAGTGTTCTAGAACGTCTGAGAGTTCCATTGGCCCTTACCGCTCTCCCAGACGTTCCAGAACACGCAGAAGGGGTTCCGGAGCTCTCCGACAGTTCCGGAGCTCTCCGAGTGTTCCGGAGCTCTCCGAGTGTTCGGGATGACCTGGTGGCCTTTCTGAGCCGGCCTTCTTGAAGGTTACCTGGATGAAGGGTCATGTGGAGAGGAGAGAGGTAACAGAGAGTATGTCGCCCCTGACAGGTTCACGAGCGTCTGAGGCTGTTTGAGGACAGGAGGCCGGTTCCTGTCCAGGCCGACACACAGGCTCTGCTCCGCGACGTGAGTCTCACCCAAACACACTGACTGCAAGTCACACAGCAATGACCAACGACTGAAATGTCACCCGGGTTGTTGACAAACACCCTCCTCTGTAAATGGTAAATTGACTGCATTTATATAGAGCGTTTTTATACCTTGGCAGCACCCAAAGCGCTTTACAATTTTGCCTCTCATTCACCACCCATCATACTGACACTCACACATACGGACATGCAGGCTCCGCTCTGCCCATTGGGAGCAAATTGGGGTTCAGAGTTTTGCTCAAGGATACTTCGGCACATGGCCTGGGAGGAGTCGAGCATCAAACCGCCAACCTTGCGATGAACCCACAACCCTCTCTACCCCCCGAGCCACAGCCGCCCCGACTGTATAGTGATCGTAGTGATCAAACACCGCCCGTATCAGATAAATGGTTGTGATTGGCCAGATCAGATTCTAGTCGGAAAGAAATCAGTTTGAATGGGAGGGTGGCCAGACCTGTCTACCAGAGCAGATAAACCCAAAGTGGAGATTCCCAGGGTGGAGGTAAGCGTGTGTTGTTGTGTTGCAGCTGCTGGAGAAGCTGCAGGCCTCTGAGGACCCAGACACCACAGAGCTGCTCAGACTGCTGTCCAGACCACACGTCAAGGTATGGAGACACACACACACACGCACAGGCACACACACACGCACAGGCACACACACGCACAGGCACACAAACATGCAGACACCTCACTCCCCCCCCAGGCTCTGCTGTCAGTCCTGGACACCGTGTCCCAGAAGGACTACGCCCCCCGGCTGCCCCCCCTGCCGGCCTGCTCAGGGGAGGAGGAGGACTCAGTCAAGATCGTCAGCCTGGTGAAGAGCCAGGAGCCCCTGGTGAGACACACCTACACCTCCCCAGACCTCCACCTCCCCACACCTCCACCTCCACTGACCCTCCACCTCCCCAGACCCTCCACCTCCACTGACCCTCCACCTCCCCACACCTCCACCTCCACTGACCCTCCACCTCCCCAGACCCTCCACCTCCACTGACCCTCCACCTCCCCACACCTCCACCTCCCCACACCTCCAACAACAACACTACTGTCATGCTAACCACACATAGCTGACCATACTAACTACACTACTGTCATGCTAACCACACATAGCTAACCGTACTAACAACACTACTGTCATGCTAACCACACATAGCTGACCATACTAACTACACTACTGTCATGCTAACCACACATAGCTAACCGTACTAACAACACTACTGTCATGCTAACCACACATAGCTGACCATACTAACTACACTACTGTCATGCTAACCACACATAGCTAACCGTACTAACAACACTACTGTCATTCTAACCACACATAGCTGACCATACTAACAACACTACTGTCATGCTAACCACACATAGCTAACCGTACTAACAACACTACTGTCATGCTAACCACACATAGCTGACCATACTAACAACACTACTGTCATGCTAACCACACATAGCTGACCATACTAACTACACTACTGTCATGCTAACCACACATAGCTAACCATACTAACAACACTACTGTCATGCTAACCACACATAGCTGACCATACTAACAACACTACTGTCATGCTAACCACACATAGCTAACCGTACTAACAACACTACTGTCATGCTAACCACACATAGCTGACCATACTAACAACACTACTGTCATGCTAACCACACATAGCTGACCATACTAACTACACTACTGTCATGCTAACCACACATAGCTAACCATACTAACAACACTACTGTCATGCTAACCACACATAGCTGACCATACTAACAACACTACTGTCATGCTAACCACACATAGCTAACCGTACTAACAACACTACTGTCATGCTAACCACACATAGCTGACCATACTAACAACACTACTGTCATGCTAACCACACATAGCTGACCATACTAACAACACTACTGTCATGCTAACCACACATAGCTGACCATACTAACAACACTACTGTCATGCTAATCACACATAGCTGACCATACTAACAACACTACTGTCATGCTAACCACACATAGCTGACCATACTAACAACACTATTGTACCAGGACCAGATCAACATGCTCAGACAGCCATGTAACACCAGGGCATGTAATGCTGTCCTCTTTCCAGCAGCAATACCTGACATCCAGCCAGTCCTAACGTAATATAACACAGACACAGTGTGCAGGGTCTTTCTATAGGCTCTGGATTTATGAGTCCCAGAGCCAGACTAAGCCAGTGGAGCAGGAGTACAGCCAGAAGGAAAGCCCCTGACGCAGGGAGGGGTGAGAGAGGAACCCGTCTCACCTTCCCCTGGCCCTGCTCTGGGTCTGCTCTGGCCCTGCTCTGGCCCTGCTCTGGGTCTGCTCTGGGCCCTGCTCTGGGTCTGCTCTGGCCCTGCTCTGGCCCTGCTCTGGGGCTGCTCTGGTTCTGCTCTGGTTCTGCTCTAGTTCTGCTCTGGCCCTGCTCTGGCCCTGCTCTGGGGCTAATCTGGCCCTGCTCTGGCCCTGCTCTGGCCCTGCTCTGGGGCTGCTCTGGGGCTGCTCTGGGTCTGCTCTGGGTTTGCTCTGGGTCTGCTCTGGGGCTGCTCTGGGGCTGCTCTGGGTCTGCTCTGGCCCTGCTCTGGTTCTGCTCTGGGGCTGCTCTGGGTCTGCTCTCTAGTCGCTACACTCGCTTCTTCCACATCGCACACGCCACATATCCACCGTGAAACCCTGCAGAGGACCTGCACAGCCACATGTGTGTGTGTGTGTGTGTGTACAAGAATGTCTATGGCCTGTCTGTATCAAGAGCCAACAACAGAGTAAAAAAACAACTTTATTGATACCAAATGAAGATGAAACCCAGTCTGACCTTCTAATGACCGCAAGCACTTTATTGATACAACGTGGAGCAGAAATCTCCTGTTCTGTTTCCGATAGCGTCTCGCTAAGGAGCCCCACCCTGACCTGGCCTGACGGACCACAATATTATGGGCTGTATTTGTATTGTGTTCCTATTGATACCATCTGCTGCAGGCAAGGTTGGCGTGGTAACTGGCTCTGACATTTGGCATCAGTGCAGACGCCAAACGAATTTCTGTCCTGAAACAAACGTCCGTTGTTGGACTGAGGTGACGTTTATGGATGGATTGCGTGTGTACCTGGATAACATGCACCTGGGTTACTGAAATACTGACTGGCCCAAAGTTTCCATCTCCTCCTCCTTCTCTATCCTCAATCTCCTCCTCCTCCTGCCAGTCAACATATCCATGTTCAGTTTAACATGTTCCAGTCTCCCCCCCCCCCCCCCCCCCCCAGGGAGCCACCATCAGGAGGAGTGACTCCACCGGGGCCATCGTGGTGGCCAGGATCATGAGAGGGGGGGCAGCTGATAAGAGTGGTAAGAGGCAGGGCCGGCCCTGGTGAGAGGTCACCAGAGATGGCAGCACTACACATATCCTCCACTCAAGTACAAGTACAGATACTCCTGTTGAAAAATACTTACAATACTTTACTTTACAATTTTTTCACTCAAATTGAAGTAAAGTGTGGGCTCTGACATATACTTAAGTAAAAAGTAGCCATTAATATGCTTGTTTCAAAACCTCTTTTTTGAAACAAAAAAAATAAAAATCCACCTTTTGAAAATAAATAAATAAATACGTTTTTACAGTAGGGTGCGGTTATTGCAGGGTAACAACCGTGTAATAAGCTTTAAAAGAGTGTAATAACATGATAATAACAGTTGCTGTGGTGTGTGTTGCGCAGGCCTCATTCATGAGGGGGATGAACTCAGAGAAGTGAACGGGATCTCACTGGAAGACAAGCAGCCAGAGGAGGTCGTCCCCATTCTGGTCTGTGTGTGTGTGTGTGAATATGTGTGTATAGGTGTGTGTGTGTATACGTGTGTGTGTGTGTGTTGCTCAGTTGTCTATACCTCCACTATTCTCCGCCCAGGCCCAGTCTCAGGGGGCGGTGACCTTCAAGGTGATCCCTGGATCCCAGGAAGGACTGTCAGCCAATCAGAACAAGGTATTGACATCACGTCCTGATTTAGTTGGCCACAGGGCAAGTCAATCCTACTGAGCGTCTTTGCTTATCTCCTCAGGTGTTTGTCAGGTGTCTATTTGACTACGAACCCCTGGGCGACCCTGCCATCCCTTGCAGAGAGGCGGGGCTAGCCTTCAAGAAGGGCGACATCCTGGAGATCCTCAGCCAGCAGGACGACAACTGGTGGCAAGCCCGTCGTCATACCGACGGCAATAGCTGGGCGGGGCTAATCCCCTCCCGACAGCTGCAGCAGAGGTAACCTCACGGACGTTCCCATCGACCAATCAGCATGCCTGAAGTTTGTTCCTCTAACATCCTGTCATGTTTTTAGTTTACTAAACTAGAACATTCTACAATCTGTCACTTTCTAACTTGGAATCCTCTAGAGCTCTGTGTCTCATAGAACTCTCAGAACTTCTAGACCCTGACCCATCCTGAGTTGCAACCTTCTAGAATCTGCACCTTCTACAACCCTGTTGTCGTCTCCTTGAACCTTTTAGAACCCTGTTGTCGTCTCCTTGAACCTTCTAGAACCCTGTGATTTCTTCTGCTGTTCTCTGCCTGTAGGAGGGTAGCTCTCCAGCGTCCTCTGGCCCTGTTCCAGCCCCACAGACTCCACACACACTCAGGTGATCAGACACCCTGACACACACACACACAGACTCCACACACACACACACACACACACACACACACACACACTCAGGTGATGAGACACCCTGACACACACACACACACACAGACACATACACACACTCAACCAGGTGATGTGTTTCCATATAAACCCCATCTGTAGGCCATTTGACCCCTAGGTCCTGAGGGTCATAGGGGAAAGGTCAAGGTGGAGGTCACAGCACTGGCCAAGGGTCATGAGTGCCTGTCAAGGTGAGTCCAGCTCCCAGGTACACTGACCTGTGTTGTGTTCTGTCCACATGCTGCACTAAAGAGGAGGAAGGTAAGATATGTCATGGTGTGTTTTATCCAGCTGTCTTGTGCATTATGTCTTCCTCTCTCTGTCTCTCAACATCCGTCTGTCTGTCTGTTTCTCTCTGTCTCTCTCTGTCTCTCTCTCTTTCTCTCTCTCTCTGACCAGGGGAGGAGGATGCTGATTATAGAGCCATAACTGGGATCCATATTGGTGAGATGTTACCATTCTCACCCAGCTGTTCTCCTATATTACAGTCATGTTATGTTACCATTCTCACCCTAACTGTTCTCCTGTATTACAGTCATGTTATGTTACCATTCTCACCCAGCTGTTCTCCTGTATTACAGTCATGTTATGTTACCATTCTCACTCTAACTGTTCTCCTGTATTACAGTCATGTTATGTTACCATTCTCACCCCAGCTGTTCTCCTGTATTACAGTCATGTTATGTTACCATTCTCACCCCAGCTGTTCTCCTGTATTACAGTCATGTTATGTTACCATTCTCACCCAGCTGTTCTAATGTCCCCCATCCTCTGTTTTCCGCTCTCCTCTTCTCTTCCTCTCGTCCTCTCCTTTCCTCTTCTCTCTCCTCCTCTGTCCTATCCTCTCACACCTATCTGACTCCGCCCACAACTGTGTATCTGACTCCGCCCACACCTGTTGTGATGCAGCTGGTCTGCGAAGGAGCTTCCGACTGAGCAGGAAAGCTGGTCAGAGCCGCGACCCAGGGACCCAGACCACGGATGCCCAGGCCCAAGCCCAGACCCAGATCCAGGCCCAGACTCCCACATACCTGGAGGTGGTTCCCTACCTTAAGGCCCCCCACGACCCCCATCGCCTGGTGCTGCTTGTGGGTGGGTGGGACTCACTCACACACACACACCACTTTGTCTGTCTGTCTGACTACCTGTCTTGTCTGTTTGTTTGCCTGTCTGTCTGTCTGACTACCTGTCTGTCGTCAGTGAGATGTGGTTCTTGTCCTTACCATGTAGTTATTTGCCGGTTGTTGTTGTTGTTTACGTGCAGGTCCCAGTGGTGTAGGAGTCAGTGAGCTGAAGAGGAGGATTCTGATCTCTGACCCTGAACGCTACAGCGTCACCGTGCCTCGTGAGTCAACTACTGAGTCGCTTACTAAGTCAACTACTGAGTCAACTACTGAGTCATCTACTGAGTCACTAGCTCACTGAGTGATGATCATGATGATGAAGAGGGTTAAAACTTTTAAACAACTAATTTAACCAACTCTTTGTCTCTCTCCCTCGCCCCTCATTCTGTCCCTCTCAGACACCACCAGAAAGAGGAGAAGCCAGGAGAGAGATGGAGTGGACTATCATTTTGTCTCCAGAGAGACCTTCGAGAAGGCCATTCTGGACCACAGGTAGGCTCTGCTGCCTGTCCTGGGCTCTATAACCTGGGCTCTATAACCTGGGCTCTATAACCTGCTACACACCCAGGGGTCTATACCCTGGGCTCTGTAACCTAGACAAACATCTTGGAGGAGCATAACTTGACACCAGTTGTAAATGTCAACTTGAGGTTCACTTGATTTCTTTTAACCTAATTTAAGAAAGCGAAACACCCGGTCCTGTAAATGCCAAATGTGATACAAATCAAATGAACCTCTGCTACTTTCAAATTCAACATCTGTACCTGACAAGAGAAACGCGTGTCTGGACTCGTGTTGTCCTCCAAATAAGATAACACGACCATGTGGAACACTGACGAGGCAGCCAATTAGAGCCGTCCATCCAGCAGCTGTTCTTGATCAGGGTGTATCGTGGGAGATGGAGTTTAAACGCCACCAGACCCAGCTGTCTGGTCGACAGACTGACGTCAACATTCTCCTCGGAGATGACACAGCTGATATTCCAGATGGTTATCCAACACGACAGTTCTGCAGTAGACAGGCAGATGATGGAGAGAGAGGGAAAAACATGTTTCCTTAGTGCACTTCTCCCATTTGTGCTATCTGTACTATCTATCTCTCTCCCCCCTCTCCCCCCTCCCCCATCTCTCACCCCTCCCCCTCCCCCATCTCTCACCCTTTCCCCTCCCCCTCTCTCCCTCTCCCCCCCCTCCCCCTTCCTTCCCCTTCCCCTCCCCCTCTCTCCCCTCTCCCCATCTCCCTCTCCCTCTCCCTCTCCCTCTCCCTCTCCCCTCTCCCTCTCCCTCTCCCTCTCCCCTCCCCTCCCCCTCCCCTCCCCCTCCCCCTCTCTCCCTCTCCCCCCCTCTCCCTCCCTCCCCCTCCCCCTCTCTCCCCCTCTCTCCCCCTCTCTCCCCCTCTCTCCCCCTCTCTCCCCCTCTCCCCAGGTTTATAGAGTATGGGCAGCATAAGGGGAACTACTATGGACTGAGTATGTCATCGGTCCACCAGGTCCTGGTGATGGGTAAGGTGTGTCTGCTGGACGTCCAGCCACAGGTGAGTGGCATGCCACAGGGCCAATCACAATACAGGAGACAGGCCAGACAGCCAATCACAATATAGGTGATACAAAAGCCAATTCAAATCATGACTTACTGAGGTTTCGATCTGTCTGGAAGTCGTAAGGTCTGCTTTGAATCTGTTGTGTGGAGGAAAGGGTTTTGGGACTAGTTTGGACATTGTTTCACTAGACCTCACAATTCTCTTATCCCTCTCTCCCATCTCTCCCCCCTCTCTCTTTCCCCCCCCACTCCCTCCTGCCTCTGTCTCTCTCCTTTCTCACCCTCCCCTCTCCACTCTCCCTCCTCTCTCCCCCTCCCCTGGCCTCCCACCACCCTCTCTACACACTCTCCCTCTGTCTCACTCCTCTCTACCCCCCTCTCCTCCTCCCCCTCCCCCCCCCCCCCCCCCCCCCACAGACCATGCTCAGGTTGTACTCAGCAGAGCAGAAACCCTTGGTGGTGTTTGTGAAGCCGCCGGCCCTGGAGGAGCTTCGTCTCACCAGGAGGAGAGCTAAGCTGCTGTCAGACCTGGACACACGCCCAGAACTTTCTCAGTGAGCTGAACACACACACACTCCTCTCCCCTCTGACTGAGGGTAAAGGTCAGAGGTCAACTCTTAACTGGCTGCAGGGTCAAAACACCCTGATGCAGAAGTACGCTTCCAGACTGCAAGTGTGTGTGTATGTGTGTGTGTGTGTTTTGAGGGGCACTGGCAATGTTGAGTCCAGTTACGGGCAGCCCCAAACCATGCTACAAGCCAGGTGTGTGACCTGGAGTTTTTACAAGGGGCATACCACACACACACACACACACACGCACACACAGCAGAGGGGAACATGTATGGCAGTTATGAGACTAACCCTGACAACTGCTTGAAGCACCTCATGCCCAACCACTGACACACTCATTACCTCACGTATACACATGCACACACACACACACACACACACACACACACACACACACACACACACACACACACAGTCTGTTCCATTCACTGATCATCACTGCCTCACAGGAGGAGGACTTCCAGGACATGATTGGCTTAGCCGTCACCATGGAAAACCAGTACGGCCACCTGTTCGAGAAGGTGGTAGTCAACGGCGACGTCGCCATGGCGTTCACCGAGCTGAGGGTGGAGCTGGAAAAGATGGGGAAGGAGAACCAGTGGATCCCTGCCAGGTGGAACCGCACCTGATCGCCCGAGGCAGCAGGTGGTTCAGAGACCCTGGTGCTGTAGCCTGGTGACAGAACTAGAAAGGTATTTAGTCAGTTAGCTAGCTTGTTAGTTAGCTAGTTAGCTACCTAGTTAATTAGTCAGTTAGCTAATTATTTAGCTTGTTAGTTAGTTACTCATCTAGTCACTTAGCTAGTCAATTAGCTAACTAGTTAGTTAGCAACAAAGCTAGTTAGTTATCTGGTAGGTTAGGCCCCCTCTCTGCCCAGTCCCAGTTCCCAGTGTGTTATGGTCCAGACAGCTGCTGGGTTTGGCCAAGCTGGGACGAGGGAAAACTGATGAATCATGTTTAGCCTCAGACACCGTCCTGGGATTATTGAAAATGTATCCCATAATAATGATGTTAAGTAAATAATAAAAAAAGTTAAAACAACCTCCATTAAAACTTGTAAGTAAATGTCTGTTACATATTCACACTCTCTTTCACACACACACACAAACACACACTACATTACTGGCATTTTATTTGCCCTGGAACGTATTCCCTTCCAGGTCATGGGTGTTAGCTACAGAGTGCGCTGCTGAATGTGACTTCAGCTCTCAGTCTGAATGTGACTTCAGCTCTCAGTCTGAATGTGACTTCAGCTCTCAGTCTGAATGTGACTTCAGCTCTCAGTCTGAATGTGACTTCAGCTCTCAGTCTGAATGTAACTCTGGAACCCATGCTGTTTAATGACTCCTCAGTAACACTTTAGAAGCTGTTTATTCATCCTCTCAACTACTCTCCTGGGGAGGAGAGGACTGAGGATAGAGGAGAGTTAGTAAGGAGAGGAGGACAGAGGGGAGGAGGGGGGGTGTCCAGAAGGAGAAGAGGAGACGTGAAGGGGAGAGGAAGAGGAGAGGAGGGTAGAGAGGAGGGGAGGAGGGGAGGAGGGGAGGAGAGTTAGAGAGTGGAGGGGAGAGGAAGAGGAGGGCAGAGAGGAGGGGAGGAGAGTTAGTAAGGAGAGGAGGACAGAGGGGAGGAGGGGGGGTGTCCAGAAGGAGAAGAGGAGACATGGAGGGGAGAGGAAGAGGAGGGTAGAGAGGAGGAGGGGAGGAGTGGAGGAGGGGAGGAGAGTTAGAGAGTGGAGGGGAGAGGAAGAGGAGGGCAGAGAGGAGGGGAGGAGAGTTAGAGAGTGGAGGGGAGAGGAAGAGGAGGGTAGAGAGGAGGGGAGGAGTGGAGGAGGGGAGGAGGGGAGGAGTGGAGGAGAGTTAGAGAGTGGAGGGGAGTTGGAAGACTAAGATGACTTCCTAGGGACCTGGGCCCCATCCTGCCCTGGAGTTACAACATCAAAACACATCAAAATATAGAAACATAAACACATGATTCAGAGAGAGACTGAGACATGGAGAAAGCACAGCATAAAATCAAGCATCAGAAGTTCAGAACTTTCAGCAGCATCTCACATCAGAAGATCAACCGGTATTCGGTATTGTTCAGTTACATTACAAAGTCACACTAACTGTGAACTGACATCATTTCTATCAGTCTCTTCTCTGTGCTCTCTGTCTTTCTCTCTGTTTCCCTCTCTCCTCTCTCTAACAGTCACCCCTCTCTCTCTATGTCTCTCTCTCTCCACCAATCTGTTTTTTTCTCAGTACCAGTCTTCTCTCTGAGTGCCAGTCTTGCCAGGCGGCGGTTGCCAGGCAGCGGTTGTCGAGGGAGGCAGTCTAATTTCATAACTGCCGTGAGCGTCTCCAGGCGCCGTCTGAGGTCACCATCAGCCTTGTTAACGGAACGCTGACGAGCCAATGAAAACCAGCCGTCCAGCTCTGACCGTGGCGTCCAGGTTATGATGTCACCGACACAGGAAGCTGTCTGCTAAGTACTCAACTAACTACACACACACGCGTTATTAACTAAAGCATAAATATATATGTCAATTAATATTCAGTGGCAAAACATGGCAAATGAAAATGAGCTATGTAGCTTCAGCATGTTCTAGAGGGGGGATTTGAACCTGTGACCTCATGATCTGCATTTAAGTGCTCTAACCACTGAACTATACACCCTCCTCACTCATATCTCGCTGCTGCCCAACATACATTTCCCCTGAGACGAATAAAGTCATCTTGAATCGTTTGCATGTTCATGTTTGGCGTTGAGTCTGAAACGGACCTGGACTCTCGCTTCCCTGGACCGTCATCCACCCTGGAGACTCTCAGGAAGCAGGAACGTGAGAAACAGGAAATCAACCTGAGCGTTTTTACTGCAGCGCGTCTTCGACCGTAACCCCGGGGCGGAGCTATGTAAACAGCTCTCTTCCTGCTTCCCTCCAGGCTCCGGGCACAGTGTGTGGGGGGGGGGGGGGGGTGTGGGTATTGTAGTTTTCCTGAAGCATCCACATGGACACAGACTCCTCACTCCTAGGGGATTGTGGGAATCGTAGTTCAGGGTGTGAACAGAAGGGGTGACAGTCTCACAACACACAGTATTTACAGAGGAAACATTTACTCTTGTACTAACATGTGTTAACCCTTTTGCTGCCTTCGAGTCACATTACCTAAAGGTTCACAACGAACCATCGTTGTGTTTACCCAATTCAAAAACGAATAAAAAGCATTTTCTTTTAACCTTCGCGATGTGGGGGATTCTGAACCAGCCCAATGGTTAAAAGAAAATGCCTCACTTAGTTTTTGTATCCGGTAAAGTTGTCGCAATACGACGGTGGGTCACAATGACGCAATGGGTCAGAGTGACCTGAAGAGTACACAAGGGTTAAATAGAAAGTTAATGTTAATGTTGTTTTATCCTACTTTTCTTGATGGCGATCAGAACACAGCCTGACCCAGACCCTAAAACACAGGAGGGGAACAGGCCCCACCCACCTCGGAATGCTGCGGTGGAATTGACAGCACCTGGTGGAGAAGCTGCGTGTGCTTTACAGCTTCTAGAACCTCCGTCAGTCAGAACCCCTGGAGCCTCAGAACAGGCAGGCCAGCGCCGGAACCTGGGACTAGATCTGTTAGATATGCATGGGACTAGATCTGTTAGATCTGGTTCTATAATAGTTGGATTATTGGACTAGAATAGTTCGATTATTGGACTGGATTAGGTAGGCCGACAGGCTGGGATTGCCCAAGCTGTCAGATTGCCCAAGCTGTGTGAAATTTGCCTGAATGATGTGAGGTTTGTCTGAGTGATGTGAGGTTTGCCTGAGTGATGTGAGGTTTGTCTGAGTGATGTGAGGTTTGTCTGAGCTGTGTGAGGTTTGCCTGAGTGATGTGAGGTTTGTCTGAGTGATGTGAGGTTTGCCTGAGTGATGTGAGGTTTGTCTGAGTGATGTGAGGTTTGTCTGAGCTGTGTGAGGTTTGCCTGAGTGATGTGAGGTTTGCGGATGGCGTGCCAGAACGTTACTGTTTTTGCTCTTGTAAAGGGAGATGGTTTCTGGCTTGGCTGTTTCTCTGTAAATTAGTTTTCACTCATAAAGATGTACGAGTGTGTCTACTGTGTTATTATACACACAGTTATAAATCAGTAGGGATTAAACACAGAGGAGTATCAATAAAAACTGAATTTGCACTCATGGATGACTAGACTGGGGCTTCATGTACCGTCTGTCTGTCTGTGGTCTGTCTTTCTGTCTGTCTGTCTGTCTGTCTGTCTGTCTGTGTATCCGTCTCATGACTGTCTGCAAGTTTCTGCTGCTGGACCAAGACTTTAGCGTGTGAACCAGGCAGTAAGGGTGCAGAACCAGGCAGTAAGGATGCAGAACCAGGCAGTAAGGATGCAGAACCAGGCAGTAAGGGTCCAGGACCAGGCCGTAAGGATGCAGAACCAGGCAGTAAGGATGCAGAACCAGGCAGTAAGGATGCAGAACCAGATTCTAGGGTTGTGTGTCTGTTCTGTAGTGAGCCAGGCGGGCTGGCAGAGAGACCCAGCAGGTTTGAGTGTTGTAGTGAAGCTGATGGGAGTCATGTGTCAGAGTACTTAACTAAGACTACGCTGGGACTGACATCTGATACGGTCGGTGTTGAACACAACACACACACACATGCAAGCACACACACACACTTTGAAAGTGAGGGAGAACAGGGGGAGTCTCCGGTGCAGTGTCTCCTGCGCCCGACCCAAGCCCCTCCTCCACGGAACACAGAAACATGTCCTGGCCCGTGATTGGAGGACGGTCAGAGCCAGTGAGCAGGTTTGTGGAACTCTCAGGAGTTCTAGAACTCCGTAGCCCCGCAAGCTAGAACATTCCTCTCGTTCTCTTTTTTGCCTCCAGACCTGCCTCCAGACCTGCCTCCAGACCTGCCTCACATCTGTTCCTGGAGTCCTGAGTGAAGGAAGGTTCTGAACATCTCCTCCTGGACCTGGACCAACAGCAGAACCAGGATGAGAAGCAGCTTTACCAGTTTGGGTACAACTCTGAGCTTCTACACATTATCACCCTGAGGTTCTAAACGTTCTCACCCTGACCCAGACCAGGAGGGTCCAGGGAACCCACTTCAAGTGGGGAGGAGATGGACGGAACTGTTGTGAAGACAGAAGACCTGAAGAAGGAGAGAGAGAGCGAGAGGAGGGTGAAATGGGAGGAGAGGAGTGAGGAGGAGAGAGAAAAGGTGGAGGAGAGGAAGGAGAGGAGTGAGGAGGAGAGGAAGGAGGAGGAGAGGAAGGAGAGGAGTGAGGAGGAGAGGAAGGAGGAGGAGAGGAAGGAGAGGAGTGAGGAGCAGAAGAGTGAGGAGGACCGATGGAGAGAGGAGTGGATGAGAGAGGAGAAGGGGAGAGAGGAGGAGAGAGACAGCATGAGGTTGAGCTGTGAGGATGGAGGCCCGGCTTCAGGAGAGGAGGATGGAGGCCCGGCCCCAGGAGAGGAGGATGGAGGCCCGGCCCCAGGAGAGGGCCCAGCTGGGAGAAGCAGGAAAGGAGGGTGAGTACCTGCTAAAGAACAGTTAAACATCAGGGCGTAAGAAAACAAATTATGATTCATATAACTTCCTATTGGGAGTTTGTTAACAGTATATGAAGTGATGTTTAGGAGGACTGATGGATGGAATTTCATGATAAAAACTTAACACCTTAGAAATAATGTTAAAACCATACTCATTCCTCTGTGATATAGTTCAGAACTGTTCTGTTTCTATTCCTCAAACAACAGGTATAGGGAAATAATCAAGTACATTTATGCATCCAAGGTCATCATGTTCTATCCTATACATCTCTCTTTGTATACATACTCATACAGTACATATGTAAGCTAGTGACACAGTTATATTTGTGTTTTGCTTTGAACAAATCTGCAAAAACTACGTGAATGTTGAAAGAGTTCAAACATCTACCACCACGGCTCACCATGCCCAGCTCCTCCCTCTCAGGGGGCGTGACCTCTGACCTCTGACCTGTGACCTCTGACCTGTGCCCCCTGCAGGCCAGGTGCGGGGCAGCGGAGGCAGGTGCTGCAGAGCATGGCCAGGCCTCTGAAGCTGTGGCTGTACCAGCACAGGGACAACCCCTACCCCACCAAGACAGAGAAGCTGCTGCTGGCTCTGGCTTCACACATGACCCTGGTGCAGGTGGGGAGGCGGCAAACATTTACATTTATTCATTTAGCAGACGCTTTTATCCAAAGCGACTTCCAAGAGAGAGCTTTACAAAAGTGCATAGGTCACTGATCATAACAACGAGATAGCCCCAAACATTGTGGGTAGCCAAAACATGAAACATATATTTTGAAAACCAAACAAGTCCCAAAGGGAAGAACCTTGTAGTTAAACACGTTAGCACACACACACACACTACGCACACACTACAAACCAATACACACATGCCTCTGGTGGTGGGGAGCTAACATACTCCTGACCTTGCTCCCTCCCCCCCTCCTCCCCCCCCCCCCCCCCCCCCCCCCCCCCCCCCTCCTCCCTTGTCCTGCAGGTGTCTAACTGGTTCGCCAACGCGCGGCGGCGTCTGAAGAACACAGTGCGCCAGCCTGACCTCAGCTGGGCTCTAAGGATCCAGCTGTACGAGCAGCTCACACAGGCCAGCTCAGAGAGACTCAGCGCAGAGAGACTCAGCGCAGAGAGACTCAGCACAGAGAGACTCAGCGCAGAAAGACTCAGCTCAGAGAGACTCAGCACAGAGAGACTCAGCGCAGAGAGACTCAGCGCAGAGAGACTCAGCTCAGAGAGACTCAGCGCAGAGAGACTCAGCTCAGAGAGACTCAGCCAGAGCAGCGCCGACACACACTCTGGTGAGACACACACACACTCTGGTGAGACACACACACACTCTGGTGAGACACACACACACTCTGGTGAGACACACACACACTCTGGTGAGACACACGCACACACTAAAAGTAGGAGACTGTGTTTCTTTATCTATTCTAACGGGGAGTTCATGTTTCCGTTGGGTCCTCTGGTGTTGGCAGATGATGAGTTCCCCTCAGCGACACCAACCAACCAATCAGAGCTCAACAGGGTGACCAATCAGGAGAGTAGTAACAGAGAGGCGGGGCTGAGGATAGGCTCCGCCCACAGCGTTTCCCCACCTTCTAAGTACAAGAGCAGTCTCCTGCACCGCTACCTGAACGACTCGCTCCAGCACGCCCTGGCGCGCGCTGATGATGTAACGGGGTCCCCCCGCAGGGGGAGGAGCCAGTCGATCAGCTCCATAGAGGCAGACGAAGAGCTCGTCTCACCCTCCTCATCCTCAGAGGCGGAGAACAGTGTAATACATCACGTGGGTAAGACCGACCAATCACCATGCAGACCTCCATTGGGTGGAAGGGGGGAGGGGGGAGGGGGGAGGGGGGAGGGGGGAGGGGGCAGGGGGGAGGGGTGGTGGGGATCGAGGCTGGAGGGGGTGGCGTTCGGCTGGTCGGGGCACACTGCATTGTGGTATTGGACTGACTCTGTGAAGCAAATAGACATTTACATAACATTTACATTCAGTCATTTAGCAGACACTCTTATCCAGAGCGACTTACAGTAAGTACAGGGACATTCCCCCCAAGGCAAGTAGGGTGAACTGCCTTGCCCAAGGACACAACTTCATTTGGCACGGCCAATAATAAAATGATTGATAATAACATTTCTTAAAACCCGTCCTCTTGAAACTGAGGCTGGAAGACTTCCTCTGTCGGAACTTTGATCTGCTGGTTTTTCTACGTGCACTATTTCTATGCTGCTTAGGATGAAACCAGCAGTTCAAACCTTTCGCCTCACAAACACATTCTGAGCCTGTCAGCAAGGATTCTAGAACATTCCACGGGACAGGCAAGTTATGGGCGCTCTAGAAGGAGAGGGGAGGTGTGGACCTGGGAGGTGTGGACCTGGGGAAGTATGGACCTGGGGAAGTGTGGACCTGGGGAGGTGTGGACCTGGGGAGGGGAGGTGTGGACCTGGGGAAGTGTGGACCTGGGGAAGTGTGGACCTGGGGAGGTGTGGACCTGGGGAGGTGTGGACCTGGGGAGGGGAGGTGTGGACCTGGGGAGGTGTGGACCTGGGGAAGTGTGGACCTGGGGAGGGGAGGTGTGGACCTGGGGAGGGGAGGTGTGGACCTGGGGAGGGGAGGTGTGGACCTGGGGAGGTGTGGACCTGGGGAAGTGTGGACCTGGGGAGGGGTGGACCTGGGGAGGGGTGGACCTGGGGAGGGGTGGACCTGGGGAGGTGTGGACCTGGGGAGGGTAGGTGTGGACCTGGGAGGTGTGGACCTGGGGAAGTGTGGACCTGGGGAGGGGAGGTGTGGACCTGGGGAGGTGTGGACCTGGGGAAGTGTGGACCTGGGGAGGGGAGGTGTGGACCTGGGGAGGTGTGGACCTGGGGAGGGGAGGTGTGGACCTGGGGAGGGGTGGACCTGGGGAGGCGTGGACCTGGGGAGGTGTGGACCTGGGGAGGTGTGGACCTGGGGAGGTGTGGACCTGGGGAGGGGAGGCGTGGACCTGGGGAGGGGAGGTGTGGACCTGGGAGGTGTGGAGGTACTTTATGGTTTCAGACGTTAGCAGTGGTGCTCACATCAAGTTGAGTATTTCCCTTAAAGAGACGGGAGACCCATAAATCCAGCTGGCGTGAAGTTTTATAGAACAGGGAGCGAGGGAGAAATACACACACCACAAATACATGCATACACACACACCGGATAAATACACACACCACAAATATATGCATACACACACACACACACTTCCAGAGAGGTTAATGGAGTCGTTCCAGACCAGTCTGTTTATGAATACTGGCCTGCTGAGGGCTTCCTCCACTCTCTCCTCTGGTGAGCCAGACTGGAGTGGACACGTGTGTGTGTGTGTGTGTGTGTGTGTGTGTGTGTGTGTGGGATGAGGCTGGTGTTCAGTGTTGTAGCTTGTCTACAAGTGAGCAACTAGCTAAAGCTGAAAGGGGAGAAATCTCTGGCGATGGTAAAAACTGCGACGCTGAGAAAGGCTCCCCCCCCCCCCAGTAGAACCTGTTAGAACCGCAGAAACTAATGATTAGAAGCGTTCAGTAGCAGAACACAGGCCAGGCAGGATTATTTATGATCTGCTTTGCGGTTCTCCAGGCCGGGACCCTGCTGGAGGAACTGGAGACAGGCCAAACTGGACGTAGAGAGGGTTCTGTGTTCTAAACAGGAACCGGAGAGAGTTGTGCGTTCCAGAGAGGAGAGGGAGGGAGAGAGGGAGCGAGTGAAGAATAGATGTTGAGGCATGTAGAACCGAGAGCCGTGTTGTGGAAACAGCAGCTCTGCGACCCTGACGCTGAGCAGATAGACTCTTTCCTTCTCAGAAGCTCAGGAGAAACTTAATGACATTTGTTTTGGCCGCAGCGTCTAAGAGAAGCCAGACTGGAGCACTTCACTCAGTTAAACCTTTCTGGCGCTGTAAACGAGTGTGTGTGTGTGTGTGTTTTCCATGGACTCAGTGTTCTAAAAAACAAACTCCTAACAGCTTGTTTCTCCTTGCTTGTTTCAGGGCGTGTTGGAGACCTCCTTCCTGCTGGACCTGACAGGTGAAAAACACCTTCCGCATGCTTCTTCTTTCCCTCCATTTTTGTTTAATAATGTCTGGATATCTTTGTGCATATTGAGGATTTATAGGAATCTAATTTAGAAGATATTGATATCTGAATGAACCACATTACGTCTCAGTGGAGGAGAGGGACGGGAGGACAAGGACTGGAGGGAGATCCGCGCCGCCATGGCTCTCACCAACTTGGCCCAGGGACGGAGCTGCACCACAGGGCCTAACCCAAGACGGAGCTGCACCACAGGGCCTATCATTACAAGTTGCATCATCCAAAAGTCGTCCCACATCTCAGAGGTGAAGACTGTGAAGCTGGCTGTCCTGTCACACAGATGAATCAGGGCTCCGGACCACCCCAGACCCCTGAGACTACAACTCACTTCCTGGAAGAGAGACTGCACTTCCTGTCAGTGGACCATCATACACCTCTCACCTGGACCAGCTCTCCTCGCTGACCAGCGTCCAGAGGAGATAGACCTGTATGTGGGTGTGGCTCTGGGAGACTGAGGAAGGGGATGGCTCAGTGGTAGACCTGTCCACTACAGACCTATCCACTACAGACCTGTCCACCACAGACCTGTCCACTACAGACCTGTCCACCACAGACCTGTCCACCACAGACCTGCACACCACAGACCTGTCCACAACTCCTGACATCACAGGTTGAAATGGGAGCCCCTGTGGGTATATTATCATCAACCTGGGTCAGTTGGTCTGGTTTTGGATCTTTTTATATTCCCGTGTGCCTTGTTACACTAAGTTATCTTAACGAATTACAATTTAGTAAGTGACTGAATCATTATCCAATGGTAAATGTGCTTTCTATTGTAACAGAAGCTCATTTAAATAAACATACGTTATACATTTTTGTCAGTATGTTCTAGAAGTAGAATGTTTCAAAAGTAGAATGTTCTAGAAAGTTCTGTTGGAAGGTTTTGTGTCTGGCAGGGTTCTAGACGGTACTGTGACTTAAGCTGGTGTGGTCCTCTGGCACGACATCATCCTGCTTCATTTGGGAACATTATCGTGATGCTTAACACACCCCCTCATACACACACACTCAGACAGACACAGACACACACACACACGGCAGAGAGATGATTCTGGTCTACATGCTTACTGGGATTTTCCATGGTTCTCTCCTCCTGCTCCTCCTCCTCCTGCTCCTCCTCCTCCTGCTCCTCCTGCTCCTCCTGCTCCTCCTCCTCCTCGACATGTGGGGCAGCCGTGTTTCCAGCCTGTCACGATGAGCTGCTGGCCTGGGGAACACAGCTTACATGGAAACACCAGCTCATCCCAACCTGCCCCACACACGCACGCACGCGCCCACGCGCACACACGCACACACACACGCACACACACACACACACACACACGGGGAAACAGAAACTCCAAATGGTTTCCAGGGAAACGGAAGGCTGAAACTGGTTTCCAGGGTAGCATGTAGTGTAGGGGGTGGGGGCATAGTGGATGTTTGGAGATGAAAATACTTTAAAAGTGTTTTTGAAACTTCCTGGTCTTCAGATTGTCATTTATTTTCACTTAATTCATTTAATATGAACGCCCATGTTCAATAAACGCAACAATACAAACATGGTCGACATTAAGGCAAAAATACAATTCAGAAATGGACTCCAGGAAGACAAAGATGTACTTTAAAAGTTCCTGCAACACAAAACACTCATTAGGAGCTCTGGGTCATCTTGACATAACTCATGTAACACCGACAGAAAACATGCAGCAGACACGTCTCTGGAACTAGAATGTAGCGGGGTAAAGGGTCTGGACAGGGGACTGCACGTGAGTGTGTGTGACGCAGGTTGCGTCCAGTATGCATGTGACTTACAGGCCTACAGAAAACAGTGGTATAAACAGACAGAAAAAACAACATAACCAAAGAAAACTAAGAAGAACCGAAAATATTAAAAAGATGTGGTTATTGACAAGCCAGGTTGCCGTGGTGATGTTGGTTGATAGGCACAAGTTCCTGCAGGCAGACATATAGAACATCACAGGACATCACATGTCCTGACATGACATCACATGTCCTGACATGACATCACATGTCCTGACATGACATCACATGTCCTGACACGACATCACATGACCTGACACGACATCACATGACCTGACAGGGTGCCTGCCTTCACAGTGCTGGAGCCCACGTCCATCTCGCCTGTCTCTTCAAGACTGATAAAAGTGTCCGGTGACCTCTGACCTGCTTTTATCAATTTTCATCCCATCAACTGTCAGGCGCCACGGTAACCATCGCTACAGTCGTAGTTAAGGCAAAACTATCCCCCCTCCCTCCCCCAAGCCCCATGTTAAGCCTGCCTGGGTCTGCTGTTCCCCATACGTGCTCTGTGGAGCCACCCCTCAAACGGACATGATCGGATATGAGTTTTAGTGTTTTTCTATCTATGTACCTCCAGAGTCTGTCCAACGTGGTGAGGGGCCCAGCTGTCACCAGGTGGCGCTGTTCCCCAGACCAGGGCTTGGTTAATAGTTAAGAGGACATGAGGAAGCTATCAGACAGGTGAGCGGCAGAATTTCGAACATGATACCATTACAGTACACACCAAAAGAAAAATGTCATTTTAAAACAATCAAGTTTCAAAGACAGGAGGTGTGGGGGGGGGGGGGGGTCAAATGTGATGCTGTCATGTGACACGTCAACTGACAGGAAGTGAGTCCCTCAGTGCCACGCCCCGAAGGACATCAGGCCCCATCACCAGTCTATCCTCCTCCCTCCCTCCTCTCCTCCATCCTCATTTGCGGTTCCCAGCCCAGTCCAGTTCCGAGTGTTCCTTCCCCCCAGTTAGGGTATGGCGCAGTACCCTCCACAGCCACCCCCCGCCTGCTGCTGTGTGTCCCCCAGCCGGACGCCCTGTCCCTGGGTGTCGCTCTGCCACAGCCCTGGAGTCTGGAGGATCTTCTCCACCAGCTCCTCGAAGGCACACTGCACGCCGTCCTTGGTCTTAGCACTGGCCTCTGGAGCCACAGGGAGCACAACACTGTCATCAGCACTGGTGAGAGGAAGGGAGAGAGACAGATACAGAGAGACAGAGACAGAGAGAGACAGAGAGACAGAGAGAGACAGAGAGAGACAGGGAGACAGAGAGACAGAGAGACAGAGACTACTGTACCTATGAACAACATGGAGTGTTTCCTGGCAAATTTCAGGCCTTCATTCCTGTCTACCTCCCGGTTGTCCTGAAACACAACAGAGGAACAGAAACACCATTCAGCACCAGAAACACCATTCAGCACCAGAAACACTGTTCAGCACCAGAAACACCGTTCAGCACCAGAAACACCGTTCAGGAACAGAAACTGTGTTTTATAACCTCCCGCCCTGTCTGGGTCTAGGGGAGAGTCTGGGCCCTGTCTGGGTCTAGGGGAGAGTCTGGGTCCTGTCTGGGTCTAGGGGAGAGTCTGGGCCTTGTCTGGGTCTAGGGGGGAGTCTGGGTCTAGGGAGAGTCTGGGCCCTGTCTGGGTCTAGGGGAGAGTCTGGGTCTAGGGGGGAGTCTGGGTCCTGTCTGGGTCTAGGGGAGAGTCTGGGCCCTGTCTGGGTCTAGGGGGGAGTCTGGGCCCTGTCTGGGTCTAGGGGAGAGTCTGGGTCCTGTCTGGGTCTAAGGGAGAGTCTGGGTCCTGTGTGGGTCTAGGGGGGAGTCTGGGCCCTGTCTGGGTCTAGGGGAGAGTCTGGGTCCTGTCTGGGTCTAGGGGGGAGTCTGGGCCCTGTCTGGGTCTAGGGGAGAGTCTGGGCCCTGTCTGGGTCTAGGGGAGAGTCTGGGCCCTGTCTGGGTCTAGGGGAGAGTCTGGGTCCTGTCTGGGTCTAGGGGAGAGTCTGGGCCCTGTCTGGGTCTAGGGGAGAGTCTGGGTCTAGGGGGGAGTCTGGGCCCTGTCTGGGTCTAGGGGAGAGTCTGGGTCTAGGGAGAGTCTGGGTCCTGTCTGGGTCTAGGGGAGAGTCTGGGTCTAGGGGGGAGTCTGGGTCCTGTTTGGGTCTAGGGGAGAGTCTGGGCCCTGTCTGGGTCTAGGGGAGAGTCTGGGCCCTGTCTGGGTCTAGGGGAGAGTCTGGGCCCTGTCTGGGTCTAGGGGAGAGTCTGGGCCCTGTCTGGGTCTAGGGGAGAGTCTGGGTCTAGGGGGGAATCTGGGTCTAGGGGGGAGTCTGGGTCTAGGGGGGAGTCTGGGCCCTGTCTGGGTCTAGGGGGAGTCTGGGTCCTGTCTGGGTCTAGGGAGAGTCTGGGCCCTGTCTGGGTCTAGGGGAGAATCTGGGCCCTGTCTGGGTCTAGGGGGAAGTCTGGGTCCTGTCTGGGTCTAGGGGAGAGTCTGGGCCCTGTCTGGGTCTAGGGGGAAGTCTGGGTCCTGTCTGGGTCTAGGGGAGAGTCTGGGCCCTGTCTGGGTCTAGGGGGAGTCTGGGTCCTGTCTGGGTCTAGGGGGAGTCTGGGTCCTGTCTGGGTCTAGGGGAGAGTCTGGGTCCTGTCTGGGTCTAGGGGGAAGTCTGGGTCCTGTCTGGGTCTAGGGGAGAGTCTGGGTCCTGTCTGGGTCTAGGGGGAAGTCTGGGCCCTGTCTGGGTCTAGGGGAGAGTCTGGGCCCTGTCGGACCCACCATGTCGATCTTGTTGCCCACCAGCATCTTGACCAGATCGTTGCGTGTGCAGTAGGTCTCCAGCTCGTTCAGCCAGTTCTCTAGCCTGGTGAAGGTGTCCCGCTTAGTCACGTCATACACTGGGAACACACACACACACACACACACTAGAGTTATACACTGGGAACACACACACACACACAGTAGAGTTACACACTGGGAACACATACACAGGCATGCTAGAGTAATACACTGAGGACACACTTGAGTATAACTCACCCAGTATGACCCCCTGCGCCCCTCTGTAGTAGCTGGGTGTGAGGGTCCTGAATCTCTCCTGTCCAGCCGTGTCCTGTCATCAACACAGCCTGGTCACATCCAGCCTCTCACCTCCAGCCTCTCACTTCCAGCCTCTCACCCTCCAGCCTCTCACCACACAGCCTCTCACCACACAGCCTCTCACTTTCAGCCTCTCACCTCCAGCCTTTCACCACACAGCCTCTCACCTCCAGCCTCTCACCTCCACACACAGGTGGAGGACTAACTTCATTTACTCTAACCATTTATTTACCTGTTAGTTTGTTCCTTCTCTTCAATAATTAGTTAATTAAGATAACCTTTTTTGTTTACAACCATACTTCTTGTAGGGTTGGTTATAGTTAAACCATTCTTCTTCTAGGATCACACAGTGGTTTTATCTGTGTTCAATCTGAGGTCTAGGTAGAAGAATGGGACATTCTTTTACATTTACAAACTAATCTACAGCATAAGAGAAAACACTGTACACTGGTGCATCCTAGTGGTGTAAGTCTGTACTACAACACTACAGGCGTTTGTTTTTAAGCAAAACACAGGCCTGCTCCGGGCTGAAAGACTCACCCAGATAGCCAGCTTAGCTCTGTTCCCATCCACTGCAATGGTCTTGACTTTGAAATCCACACCTGGATCGATACAAAACCAAGCACAGATCGGTCAGCCTGATCGCAGCTGATATCATTAAACCATGAGGAGGATGTTCCAGTGAAGGTGGAGGTCATCTGGACTCACCTATAGTGGCTGCTTGGTCAGGATCAAATGTGTCTTCTGTGAACCTCAACAGCAGACTGAGTGATGGAGGGGGGGGGGGGGGGTGAGTTGGAGTTGGAGAGAGAGGGGTGGAGAGAGACAGGCAGAGAGAAAGACAGACGGGTACAGAGAGAGAGGGGTACAGAGAGAGAGAGATACCGAGATGATTGAGTGTAACGAGTATGATAGTAGAGGCCTGTTCCATAAAGTGAATTTACCGAATAAACCAGGCTTATGTCAGGGAAGGCTCACGGTGTTATTATGGGGTGTACATCGTCAGTAGAAGTTACCCCTCTTTGCATGACGTCATTCTCCTCTCC
Organism: Hypomesus transpacificus; assembly: GCF_021917145.1. NCBI lineage: Eukaryota > Metazoa > Chordata > Actinopteri > Osmeriformes > Osmeridae > Hypomesus > Hypomesus transpacificus. Next base: position 12,869,161 of record NC_061069.1, on the reverse strand, counting down.
CTGCGTCATGACAAAACAATTCTCGACTACTCCAACAGGAATGTCGCTAGCTAGGTGGAGAACAGGCTTGACTCCGACAAGGAAGGGACAGATGGTAACTAAATAGGATATAGAGTTGATTGCTTCCTAAGCAACAGCATACAATTTCCATTGCACCTAGCTAGCCTAGCAACTTTACCACATATTACATAAAACACAGTAGCTTGCTAAGGTTACACCCCAATCACAACAAAGAAACGGGCAGGTTAGCGATCTAACAACAATCCGATACTTAAAAATGACCATGATACAATCAGAATAGCGGTGAAGTGGAGTGGATATGACACTGTCTGGGCATATTTATGTTTTCCACAGAGCAAAGACATTTAGCTGGTTAGCCTAGCTATCTAGACCCAGGCCAGGGCTAGCTACCTCTGAACTGGCACTGGCTACGTGTACTCAAGCAATTACGTAACAAGCTTGATGTCAACACAGACAGTGTCTTACCTCGACTTCCCAACTCCACTCTCGCCGATAATCAATAGTTTCAAAGTAGTCAATACGTCGTCATCCATATTCTTCGGGTGGGTGGATTTAGCTAATTACAGCTATTTGTGGGAACTTGCTCGCTTTGGGTTTAACCTGTCTCTTGCGAAGAGCTGACTAAGTTGACGGCGCTGTGGTTATCTGACTTTCTGTAACGGCAGCGACAAGACTTTTTCAGCAACAAAGCAACGTCCGGTTACTGCTTGCCTTCGAAATAAAAGCTTAATATTATATTGTTACGTTATACACGACATACATTTTTCAACCTTTTGAATATTTTTTTCAAAACCTTTTATCGAAAATGTTTTTTCAACCTTTTTTTTTAACTTTCTTTCGAAATCTTTTTTTCAAAATCGTTTTTTAAACCTTAAAAAATTTAAAGAATATACATGTTTTAACCTTTCGAATAGTTTTTTTCAACCTTTAAAAAAATTATACATAAAACGTTGTCCCTTTGCTACAACGTTTTATGTATTATTTTTTTAAAGCATCGTAATGCTGGGGACACACCACAGGATAATTGGGCCGGATAATTCGGCCCGTCCGACAATCCTAGGTAACATATGTCCCGATTATCTTGATGGTTCTGCAGATTTTATCAGATGTTCCCTTGGTGTGAGGTGTGTTAAGAGTGACCACACACTGTAGGAGCAAAACAGCTAAATCTAGGATTTTTTGTCCTTATGTTTGTGGTCTCTCACAGTTATAAAATCTTATAAGATTGTTTAAATCTTTTAGTGTCCCCAGCATAAGTGTAACCCATTACTGGAACAATTTATCAGTCACCAACTTTTATTTTGAAGGTATAATCAGTATCCGCTATGTCACAGCAGCTCCGCTATGTCCTTTATTTTTAAACCATTTAATAAATAGTTTTCGATGGACTCGAACGGGATGTGGATGGTTGGTCGTCCCCGTCCCATTTGAGGCTCCACAGCATCCAGCCGTTCCAGGACTGAAGAGAGGTTTACTATGGCAACCTCATTAATGTGTACGTATGTGACGGCAGAGTATGCAGCCAAGCTCTCTGTGACTTGTTCTACTCGGTCACGGGCATCAGACTCAGATATATTATTAGTTTCTACCAGCTCAGCTAATTCTATCAGTGTCTGCACAATTTGAGGGAGCGCCATGATCTGTGATGCGTCCTCTAAAGACCCGGCAATTCAATCAATTTCCCGGCACATTTGTCATGTAATGCAATGCGTATGTGCACACCGCCCCCTACCGAACAAGATGGGTAGCTTGGTCAGCAGGGAGCTGAAGAAGAGCGGCTACTGACGTCACTCTACTGCGCCGCTCAGAATGCATTTTCGTTTTCGAATTATGGGCAGTTCTTTGCGGGCAGAACATGAAAATGAAAATGCAATGTCCGCTCTGTTTTTTTTTTGATTATGGCATAACAAGTGCAGTCTTGATGAAGAAAATGCAAATAGGATGATTGATTACTAATTTTATTTATGAGTCAAATAATGCAGCCACATTCTTAAAATGAAAATGCATTTCTGGAAATTTAATTTAATTTTAATTTTAATTTATTTTAATTTATTTTAATTTATTTTTAATTTATTTTAATTTATTTTAATTTATTTTAATTTATTTTAATTTATTTTAATTTATTTTAATTAATTTAATTTAAATTAAATTTATTAAATTAATTAAATTAAAAATTAAAATAAATTAAATTTCTGGAAATGCATTTGAATTTGGATTGTGGTCACGATTTTGCAGCCACGTTCTGAAAATGAAAATGCATTTCTGGTAATGCATTTGAATTTGAATTGTGGTCACGATTTTGCAGCCACGTTCTTGAAAATGAAAATGCATTTCTGGAAATGCATTTTCATTTGAATTGTGGTCACGATTTTGCAGCCACGTTCTTAAAATGAAAATGCATTCCTGGAAATGCATTTTCATTTTCAAATTTTACATTTCAAATTGAATTTTGGTATCTATTTGCTGGGGCATATTTTGAAAATTAAATTTAAAATGTCTTTTTCGTTTTCATTTTAATTAAGTGAAAGAATGAGCAGTCTTAAGGAAGAAAATTAAAATGCAAATAGGGTGATTGATTACTAATTTCATTTATGAGTCAAAAAATGCAGCCACATTCTTAAAATGAAAATGCATTTCTGGAAATGCATTTTAATTTTAATTTTGGTCACGATTTGCTTCCATATTAGACACTCGTTCATTCTTTTGGCGAAAATACTTTTCCTATGTTGACATAGCTAAACTTTTACAATGATAGCAAAATGACAGGATAAGAAAATAAATACAACATCTTTGGGCTACTTATTGGGGGGCTGTTTGTCAGTCCTGGAGAAGGGGCCTCTAGACGCACCACTTTTTTTTTGTTTCATATTAACGTTTAAAACGTTTAAATAGAAGCTGACAGTAGCAAGTCGCCACCATATATATCTATGGTCGCCACAGCTCTTTACACAATGAAGGTATTGTCGCGTGCTCAGCTCTGTCATCACTGTCAACATTCCAGGCCTAAAGGAAGGATTCTTTTTGGTCGCCTGGGGCCTGTTCCATAAAACGAGTTTACCAAATAAGTCCGGTAGAACCTATCATCTAAACATAACCTTATGCTACTTTCTGTACTCACAATTTAATGGTCGCTTTGGATAAAAGCGTCTGCCAAACTAACTAACTGCAGTATACAATGTAATGTAATCTAAATATTAAGTTAATATTTAACACGGTGTTGTTTTGAAAGCCAGTCTGTATAGCACACTAGTTATTTATTAGATATAACTCAGTAACTTGAGTTTTACATATTATAGCAGGCAGGTGGATGACGCAAGGGTGCATAACGGTAATCTCCCCAGGCCAAGGCCAATAAACAGTGTTGTAAAAACTCATATTTAAACAAAGCAAACTGGCTTCATGATTATTCTCTAATAAGACAAAACTTGGTTCTGTGCAGATAGCGTTTTGTAACACTAGCCATGCAAGAGCCCCCAAAGAAACTGCTATGTGTAGTAGGAGTTCCTGGTTAAAAGTTGTGTCACTCAAAGATGTGTGTGTGATTTCACCTCACTTATACCCAATCTAAAAACCACCCACCAAAGCAAAGGAATAGTTAGTTATAAAACTATCGATGAGAACTCAACCACAACTTCATCTTTCCTGAAGTTTTCCCAGTGATGGTGATGATTCAGTCAAAGTTACCTGACCCCAAGACATGCTGGATCGCTACCCTGGATAATCAGTCCCATTAGCAGGTGCAGAACCCGATCTTTTAACCGCCAGGTATGACTGCTGCTCACAAAGAGAAGACAGACAGCAGCCACAAGCTGTCCTTGTTTAGGGGTAGCCGACCCTCAAAGCTTGGGTCCTCCTGGGGGGGGGGACAGACTCTTATTTGCTTCAGCAACAGTAACAAGACCAGAGATTATAGGTCATATTGTAGATTCCTGCGAAGTAGTGGGTGTGGTTAGGGGGAAGAGGGCGGGACAGGGCAGGGGGAAGAGCCGGGGGTCAGGGATCCAATCCTGTGTTTATGGTGAGATTCCACAGAAGACTGCCCTCATGCAAATGTCTCCAGATGAAGAGGAAGTAAAATACAAGGATTCCAGCTGCTCTGGAGATCATTCATACCCTGGGACGTCACCACGGCGACACTCAGGCTCGAACAGCAGACACCCTCCCTCTGTAGACCCTGACAAAGGGACTGACGCTCATAGGGGGACGGGTTCCTGCGCTCCGTTTGGTCAGAACTGTTCTAGAGGCGCAAAGTTCCGTCTTCAGAATGGCTAAGTGCCGCACCAACTGCATAGAGAAGCCAGTGTGCATCTGCTTCGAGATCATCGGCCTCTTCATCGGCTCCCACCCCTGGTGGTTTGTCATGGCTCCCCTGATCATCTCCGCAGCTCTGGGAAGCGGATTCTACTTCCTGGAAGACTACAAGTCCAGCGACATCGAGGACCAGTTCACCCCCATGGACGGACTAGCCAAGGCGGAGAGGCGCTACGTCCAGGAGACTTTCCCCAAGCGCGAGGGCATGTTCTCCAGCCTCAGACTGAGCACTTACGGGGTCTACGCCGTCTGGATAGCCTCCAACCACACCAACGTGTGGACGGAGGAGACCATGCGGGAGGTCGTGGACCTGGACAGCAGGGTGAGGAACATGACTGTGCCTTCGGAGGAGGCAGGGGAACACTTTCAGTATTTGGACGTTTGTGCGACAGTTGACGGAAACTGCATCTCAAACGCCATATTGGAGATCCTCAGCAACAATCCCAGCAACGTGGATCAGATTAATCTGACGTTTCCTATCTTTTGTTCGGCGGCCGGTGAGTTTAACCTGCGTCAGTCTCTCGGCAGCGTGAAACGGGATAACAACTCTGTGGTCCAAAGCGCCAAGGCCATACAGCTGTACTACTATCTACGAGAAGACAACACTACCAAAATCAATCTGTGGCTGGAGAAGTTCATATCTTTGCTCTCAGATGAATCCACAACTTCCATACAGGTGAGATGTGAAAGCTGGCCGTGTTCAAGGCCTCTTTAAGGTATTTCCATGGTGACGATGTCATTCCATGCTTCTGTGTCTTCCCAGGTGTCTCACTCCACCTCCAAGTCAATGCAGTGGGAGTTTGACAAGACTCCCAATAGTATCATCAAACTCTTTGCCATCACCTACACCATTGCCATCACATACGCCATCATATCCTGTGTGAGGTTGGTCCAGTTTTCCCTCTAAGATCAGTAAAGTTCTACTCTACGATGGCCGACTCTATTAGAATCTATTCGACACAACTCGATTCCACACTGCTCAGCTAACCTCTATAACAGGTTTCTGTTTACACCCCACTTTTGTTTGGAAACAGATGAACCTTTAGTTATTCACCATCTGGAGGTGCATCAGTGGCAGTACCGGTCCTAGCACATTTGGCGCCCTAGGCCAGATTTATCACCACCCCCCCCCCCCCCCCGGGTGCCCCCCCCCCCCCCAACCACTGCACCGACATATGACGTGGCGTGGTTGGCGCCCTTTGCTGGTAGTGAGGGAAGGATAATTCCGTACTTCTGAAAATGCCGCCCCCCTCTTCATGCCGCCCTAGGTGGCTGCCTATGTCGCCTATAGGAAGGACCGGCCCTGATCAGTGGTGAAGGTTATTAAAGTATTAGTTAATCAATGTTAATAAAATACAACCTTGCACAATGTGTTGACCTCCCGCCCGCCCCCAGGCTGGACCAGGTGAGGAGCAAGGTGTGGGTGGCTGTAGCAGGGGTCCTGTCCAGCGGCCTGGGGGTTCTGTCTGGCTTCGGCTTGATGCTCCTGCTGGGCCAGCCCTTCGTGATGACCGTGGCCACCGCACCCTTCCTGGTCCTGGGTAAGGCCTTCAACACCCTAAGGTTTACAGTGTAAAGTGTTACACACAACAGTGTAGCATTCTTTACATGTAAAAAAAACCACACTGTTTATAGGCGTGGAATGTTTAGGATTCATTTGACAGTTTGAAGTCAAGTCCGTGAGGGTTTCGGTTGGGGCAGTTATATGGCCGTATGTGAAGCACTCTGTGACTGCATGTAAAAAAGGGCTACACGTAACTAATTTGATTAGGAAGTATCAACATAGCAAGGAACAAGGTTATCCAAGCCCACCCCTACCCTCTCTTCGCCCCACCTAACTAGTCTCCGTGTCACTTCCTGTCCCAGGTATCGGCCTGGACGACATGTTCATCCTGCTCTCTGCCTGGCAGAAGACCGGTGTTCTGACCAGCGTGTCCGAGCGGCTGGCGGACACCTACCGAGAAGCCGCCGTCTCCATCACCATCACCACGGTGACGGACGCCTTGGCGCTGTTCCTGGGCTACAGCTCGTCCTTCGGGTCGGTCCAGTCCTTCTGCCTCTACGCCGGCTTCGCCATCCTCTTCTGCTTCTTCTACAACGTCAGCTTCCTCGGCGGCGTCCTGGCGCTGAACGGCCGCAGGGAGGCCGGCAACCGCCACTGGTTCACCTGCGCCCAGATCCCCGAGGACCTCCCCCCGGGGAAGCCCATTGGCTACGGTGTCTGTTGCCTGGGAGGGGCCTACGACCGCGACACGGGGGCTGAGGTGGGTCAGCCGATGGATCAGTTCTTCAGGAAGTTCTACGGTCCGTTCCTGACCCAGGGCTGGGTGAAGGTGTGTGTAGGCGTCCTGTACGCCGGCTACCTGGCCACCAGCGTGTTCGGCTGCTACTGGATGAAGGAGGGCATCGACCTGAGGCACCTGGCCTCCTACGACTCCTACATCATCCCCTACTACGACGACCAGAAGGCCCACTTCTCCTTGTACGGCCCTGTCGTCATGGCGGCGGTGAAGGGGGCGTATCCCTACTGGAGCGAGGACGGACGGGCCAACCTCAGCTCCTGCATGGAGGCGTTCCAGGGGCTGGGGTACGTGGACGGACAGATGTCCTGGCTCCAGGAGTTCCAGGCGAACGCCAACGCAACCGGACAGGACATCAGCACTGAGGCAGCCTTCCTGGGGAACCTGAGCGCTTTCCTCCAGCTCAAACCTGCCTTCAGCCAGGACGTCAACATCACAAAGGACCATCGGATCAACAGCTCGCGCTTCTTCCTCCTGACGAGGCAGGGGGACAAGGTGAGCGACGCGGAGATGCTGACAGGCATGCGGAGCACGGCTAAGGCCTGCGGGGAGAAGCTGGGAGTGGAGCTGCTGGTCTACCACCCCAGCTTCATCTACCACGACCAGTTCACCGTCATCCGGTACAACACCATCCAGACCCTGGGGGTCTCTACCGTGGCCATGCTGGTGGTCTCCCTCATCCTCATTCCCAACCTGCTGTGCTCGCTGTGGGTGGCCTTCTCCATCGGCTCTGTGATCGTGGGCGTGGCTGGGTTCATGTCTCTGTGGGACGTGAGCCTTGACTCCATCTCCATGATCAACCTGATCATCTGCATCGGATTCGCCGTCGACTTCTCCGCCCACGTGGCCTACGCCTTCGTCTCCAGCTCCAAGAACAACCCCAACGAGAGGGCCACGGATGCCCTGGCCAACCTGGGGTATCCCATCATGCAAGGTGCCCTGTCAACCATCCTAGGAGTGGTGGTTCTGTCTGCCTCTGGTAGTTACATCTTCTGGACCTTCTTCAGGATCATGATCCTGGTCATCTTGCTCGGCCTGCTCCATGGCCTCGTCTTCATCCCCGTGTTTATGACTGCGTTCGGAACGTGCCGGAACTGAGCGGCCGTCAGCCAATCAAATGGCCGCTCATCTTCCAACCGGTTTATCAAGGATGGATGGACAGCACAAGCCATCTACGAATATAATGAGAATACAGGGCCTGAATACAGGGCCTGAATACAGGGCCTGAATACAGGGCCTGAATGAAGACTTGCATTTATTTATGCAGAATAAAACATGCATTTAAAAAAATACGTTTTTTTTAATAATAGTGAATTCTGTATGCTTTCATGGAATTTTGCTTTTCCAATAACTGATATTTGCTCCTCTGAATAAACAGTTTGCAGACATTATGAACCTTTTTTATATTTATTTGTACTCCATATAAATATCCATGATTTCCCCTTTAGAATGCTCCTCATGCTCGTTACATACAGGGTGTGTGTATGCTCGTTACATGAGCGTATAAATAGCAGCACCTATACTAACCTCATTAAAGGAGCACGATTTGCTCCACCAACAGAGCTGCTTCCCAGAGGCGAGGATAAACAATGACGACAAAGTTCAATAAAGATAAACAAACAAAACAATGGAATATGTTTACAAGCTGGAAGATAAATATAAATTGCACAGTGCGCCTTTCCCAAAACTTCACTGTAAATATGTTTAACATGTAGGTTTTATCCAAAGCTCTCTCTTTGAAGTCGCTTTGGATAAAAGCATCTGCTAAATGAATAAATGTAGGTTTGGCCCTAAAGCCAGCAGCTCTTGCTGTTCTGCTGAACCTTCAACAAGCACAAGTCCGTCCCTCTTGGTAAAGAAGTCTGCAAAGTGAACTAATTTCCATGTTGATGTAACATCCAATGACAGCATCAACAGGGGAGACAGACAGGATAAGATGACAGGGTTTATTCATTTCATTGTCACACAGCTGAACTTAGTCTCTGTCCTCCTCTTTAAGAGAAGAACAAGAGTTTAGGTGAGGGGCTTCACATGATGCAGATAGACTAGAAGCTTCTATACACATTTATATACAGTTCTCATAACGACCATGGTCATATTTACAAACTAAGCATATGTAAAAAGCCAGAAACCAAAATCTTTAAGTAGTTGGACAAAATAAAAACAAAAAGTGAAAACATAGAATACAACTGATAAATGATAGTTGGTTATATGCTTGGGTACACACTGAACCTCCCCTTTAAAAGAGAAATCATCTCTTAAAGGGAAAGGTGTTGCTTTAAAACAATTCTCTGTACATCATCATCATCATACATCAACACACTTCAAACTCGCGCAGCAATGAGTAGATGATTGTTCACATTCCAGAGGGTCGGTCGTCTCCTCTAACACAGACGTTGGGAGCAGGTGTGGCGTCACCAAAGCAGGTGACGCCCAGAGGAAGACAGGGGGCACCGGGACGGGGGGCAGGGGGGCACCGGGACAAGGGGGCACCGGGACAAGGGGGCACCGGGACAAGGGGGCACCGGGACAAGGGGGCACCGGAACGGTAACGTCACATTTCCCCGGTGGACAGACTGCGGTACGGAGCAAGACGGGGAACCCTGTCAGCCCTCAGTGTTCTGCTCTGTACTACACACACACACACACACACACACACACACACGTTGTGCGGAGATCTAGACAACTAGGAAGGTTCTGAATGGACCAGTGCACTCAGCACAGGGCTGGGTTCTGCTTACACAGGAAGACTGTAGACTGTGTGTGTGTGTGTGTACACATAGATACATACATAGTGTACATACATACTGCAGTTGACATTTAAAATATAATCTAAATCCTGAGGCCTCCATTCAACATTAGCATGTCCAATATTTACATTCATAAGCCCTCCCCCCCCTCCCCCCCCCCCCCCCCCCCCCCCCCCCCCCCCCCCCGCCTCGTCCAATCCCAAGCCCCCCTGGCCTGGCTTTTCCTCCACAGTCACAGGGAGTGCCCTTAACCCATGACCTCTGCCCCAACATTCCCTATACAGACTCCACACCCTCATCACCCACCCTCCACACCCTCCACACCCTCTCTAGCCCCTAACTGACCTGTATGGTGTCCATGTGTACAGCCCTGCCCCCCTGCCCCCCAGATCCATGATATACAACCATGACCCCCGGCGCCCCGCCTCCCTGACTCTCTCAGCCCCACTGCCCCAGGGGGTCTCTGCTCCCGGTCCTCGCCCCCAGCCCCCAGGTGGGTCTCAGGCCCCCAGCCCACCTGGCCCAGGTTCCCTCAGCTCCAGGTCCTTGCCCTCCAGCACCAGACGGATCTCCTTGACGTCCAGCGTCTCGTACCTCAGCAGGGCGTCGGCCAGCATCCGGTGCTCTTTAGCGTGCTGCTTCAGCAGCGCCCGCGCCCGCTCATACGAGTCCTGGGGGGGGATGACATCATCAACACTTGTTTGGGGGAGGGAGGGGGGGGCAACCACTGTAGGGGAAGTGTGACTGGTGCTGAACGTCCACTCACCTTCAACAGCTTCCTGGTTTCCTGTTCGATGGCAGCTTGCGTCTCCGGGCTCTGCTTGGTGACATCACCGTAGGTCATGACCCCAAGCTGACCAATAGGAGGAAGGGGAAGAGAGGAGTTACCCAGGTCAGAGTTCAATTGCAGAACTCTAGAACTCTAAAACCTGGAGTGATTCTACACAACATCTTCTTTAGAACCCAGGGGATGAGTTTTGGATTAAAGATTCAGCAAAGAAAACATGCTTTACCTTCTCACACATTCCGAATCTGGTCACCATCATCTTGGCGATCTTGGTGGCGCTGTCAAAGTCACTCGACGCACCTGGGGAGGAGATGGAGGAGGGAACATGAAGCCATAGGATGCAGACAGCTTGCTAGAGCAGGGCTCACATCTAGAACATGCAGGCAGGGGACCGGGGCGTCCCCGAGGACCAGGGCGTCCCCGAGGACCAGGGCGTCCCAGAGGACCAGGGCGTCCCAGAGGAACGGAGGTATGTCTGAGCGTCTCGGCTGCTCCGGACCTGGAGGACGTACCCGTGGTGATGTACTCGATGCCGAAGATGATCTCCTCGGCAACTCGCCCGCCCATGCTCACGTCCATCTGGGCCAGCAGCTGGGAGCGCGTCTCACTCCAGCGGTCATTCTCAGGGAGCATGGACACCTGGGGGGCAGGAGAGAGGAGGAGAGGGATGAGGAGGAGAGGGGATGAGGAGGAGATGAGGAGGAGAGGGATGAGAGAGGATGAGGAGGAGAGGGGATGAGGAGGAGAGGGATGAGGAGGAGAGGGGATGAGGAGGAGAGGGGATGAGGAGGAGATGAGGAGGAGAGGGATGAGAGGGGATGAGGAGGAGAGGGGATGAGGAGGAGAGGGATGAGGAGGAGAGGGGATGAGGAGGAGAGGGGATGAGGAGGAGATGAGGAGGAGAGGGATGAGAGGGGATGAGGAGGAGAGGGGATGAGGAGGAGAGGGATGAGGAGGAGAGGGGATGAGGAGGAGAGGGGATGAGGAGGAGAGGGGATGAGAGGGATGAGGAGGAGAGGGATGAGGAGGAGAGGGATGAGGAGGAGAGGGGATGAGGAGGAGAGGGATGAGAGGGGATGAGGATGAGAGGGGATGAGGATGAGAGGGGATGAGAGGCATGAGGAGGAGAGGGATGAGGAGAAGAGGGATGAGAAGGAGAGGGATGAGAAGGAGAGGGGATGAGAAGGAGAGGGGTGAGAGGGATGAGAGGAGAGGTGGGGAGAGAGAGGAAGGAAGAAGAGAAACAGATAACTGAGGCAGACTGACGTGGCCCAGGCTGGGTCCTCGGGGCATGATGGTGGCCTTGTTGATAGGCATGGCATCCTTGGTGTAGTACGCTACGATGGCATGGCCGGACTCGTGGTACGCTGTGATCTCCTTGTTCTTCTGGTCGATCTCCACGCTCCTCCTCTCCGGCCCTGGGAGGGAGTGAGGGAGGGGTGGGAGGATGGAGGGATGGAGAAGAGGAAGGAAATGTAGAAAGAGGGAGATAACTTGAGACAGTGTCATGTCGGCATCGCCGTGTAAAAGGCAGAGGAAGGTGGGAGAGCAAAACAGGAAACCTCCCTTAGACAAAAAAGGACCCCACAAGGAGCCACAACTCAAGCCCGAGGCCCCTCCCCCCTCCCCTCCCTCACCCATGAGGATCTTGTCCTTGGCGAACTCCAGTTCCTTCAGGGTCACCATGTCCATGCCGTCCACCGCTGCCTTCAGCGCCGCCTGGTTCACCAGGTTCTCCAGGTCAGCCCCGGAGAAGCCAACCGTGCCACGGGCGATGATTTTAGCCTCCACGTCTGGACAGAGGAAGGCGGTTAGCATATGCTAAGCTAAGCCACCGTGCCTTATAGTGAGGTGGTTAGCATATGCTAAGCTACCGTGCCTCAGTGAGGGGGTTAGCATATGCTAAGCTAAGCCACCGTGCCTCATAGTGAGGTGGTTAGCATATGCTAAGCTAAGCTACCATGCCTCAGTGAGGTGGTTAGCATATGCTAAGCTAACCCACAGTTTGCCATGTAATGATGCTAGCCTCCACGTCTCGACAGATACAGCAAGTTAGTATATGCTAAACTAAGCTGAAATAAGATAAATGTCATGTACTGCTGCAAACCTTCAGAGTTAAGACAACTAATCTGATTATAAATGAGTCTGTTAATTTGCTGATGAATCAGGTAATTATTGAGTGAAAGTAGTCTCCAGTCATGTGAGGTCCTACCAGGATCCACTTTGATCTTCCGGAGGTACCAGTTGATGATCTCTGTGCGTCCCTTCACATCAGGCATGGGGACGGTCACCTGCATGTCGAAGCGACCAGGACGAATCAGAGCACTAGCGGAGAGGAGGGGGGGAGAGGAGAGAGGGATGAGGAGAGGACAGGAGGGATGAGGAGAGGGATGAGGAGAGGGATGAGGAGAGGAGGGGGGGGGCAGAGGAGAGAGGGATGAGGAGAGGGATGAGGAGAGGGATGAGGAGAGGAGGGGGGGGCAGAGGAGAGAGGGATGAGGAGAGGGATGAGGAGAGGGATGAGAAGAGGGATGAGGAGAGGGATGAGGAGAGGAGGGGGGGCAGAGGAGAGAGGGATGAGGAGAGGGATGAGGAGAGGAGGGGGGGCAGAAGAGAGAGGGATGAGGAGAGGACAGGAGGGATGAGGAGGACAGGAGGGATGACGAGGAGAGGAGGGGCGGCAGAGGAGAGAGGGATGAGGAGGGGAGGGATGAGGAGAGGAGGGGGGGCAGAGGAGAGAGGGATGAGGAGGGGACAGAAGGGATGAGGAGGAGAGGAGGGATGAGGGGAGGAGGGATGAGGAGGATGAGAGGAGGGATGAGGAGGAGGGATGAGGCAGTTAGGACCCACATTACTTCTCTTAGTTGTGATGGTGTCCACAGACTCATGCTAAATCTACGGAGACCGAGCCAGGACAAACTGAGCAGGGACATACCTGTCCAGAGCCTCAGGGAAGTTTGTAGCTCCTATAATGATCACGCCCTCGTTTGGTTTGAACCTGCACACAAAAAGGTCAAAGTTCAGAGGTTGGATACAGAACATTCAAATCCACTTCTAACCCTCACTAACCCTAACCATTAACCACAGTTTAACCAACTTTCATCCACAATTTAACCCTCACCCTAACCTTTAACTAATGACTATTTATTTTTTTACTTTTACCAGTCTTTTTAAACATGAGTATTTGTACTTCTACTTGAGTGAAGGATGTGTGGACTTCAGCCATCTCTGCATTTAACCAACTGCCCCAGCACCTCCCCATCTCCAGCCCAACTCCTCCCCATCTCCAGCCCATCTCCTCCCCATGTCCTCCCCATGTCCAGCCCAGCTCCTCCCCATGTCCAGCCCAGCTCCTCCCCATGTCCAGCCCAACTCCTCCCCATGTCCAGCCCAGCTCCTCCCCAACTCCTCCCCATGTCCAGCCCAGCTCCTCCCCAGCTCCTCCCCATGTCCAGCCCAACTCCTCCCCATGTCCAGCCCATCTCCTCCCCATGTCCAGCCCAACTCCTCCCCATGTCCAGCCCATCTCCTCCCCAGCTCCTCCCCATGTCCAGCCCAACTCCTCCCCATGTCCAGCCCATCTCCTCCCCAGCTCCTCCCCATGTCCAGCCCAACTCCTCCCCATGTCCAGCCCATCTCCTCCCCAGCTCCTCCCCATGTCCAGCCCAACTCCTCCCCATGTCCAGCCCAACTCCTCCCCATGTCCAGCCCAGCTCCTCCCCAGCTCCTCCCCATGTCTAGCCCAACTCCTCCCCATGTCCAGCCCAACTCCTCCCCATGTCCAGCCCAGCTCCTCCCCAGCTCCTCCCCATGTCCAGCCCAACTCCTCCCCATGTCCAGCCCAGCTCCTCCCCATCTCCTCCCCATGTCCAGCCCAACTCCTCCCCATGTCCAGCCCATCTCCTCCCCATCTCCTCCCCATGTCCAGCCCAACTCCTCCCCATCTCCTCCCCATGTCCAGCCCAACTCCTCCCCATGTCCAGCCCAACTCCTCCCCATGTCCAGCCCAACTCCTCCCCATGTCCAGCCCATCTCCTCCCCATGTCCAGCCCAACTCCTCCCCATGTCCAGCCCATCTCCTCCCCAGCTCCTCCCCATGTCCAGCCCAACTCCTCCCCATGTCCAGCCCATCTCCTCCCCAGCTCCTCCCCATGTCCAGCCCAACTCCTCCCCATGTCCAGCCCAACTCCTCCCCATGTCCAGCCCAGCTCCTCCCCAGCTCCTCCCCATGTCCAGCCCAACTCCTCCCCATGTCCAGCCCAACTCCTCCCCATGTCCAGCCCAGCTCCTCCCCAGCTCCTCCCCATGTCCAGCCCAACTCCTCCCCATGTCCAGCCCATCTCCTCCCCATGTCCTCCCCATGTCCAGCCCAACTCCTCCCCATGTCCAGCCCATCTCCTCCCCATCTCCTCCCCATGTCCAGCCCATCTCCTCCCCAGCTCCTCCCCATGTCCAGCCCAACTCCTCCCCATGTCCAGCCCAACTCCTCCCCATGTCCAGCCCAGCTCCTCCCCAGCTCCTCCCCATGTCCAGCCCAACTCCTCCCCATGTCCAGCCCATCTCCTCCCCATCTCCTCCCCATGTCCAGCCCAACTCCTCCCCATGTCCAGCCCAACTCCTCCCCATGTCCAGCCCAACTCCTCCCCATGTCCAGCCCAGCTCCTCCCCAGCTCCTCCCCATGTCCAGCCCAACTCCTCCCCATGTCCAGCCCATCTCCTCCCCATCTCCTCCCCATGTCCAGCCCAACTCCTCCCCATGTCCAGCCCAGCTCCTCCCCATCTCCAGCCCATCTCCTCCCCATGTCCTCCCCATGTCCTCCCCATGTACAGCCCAACTCCTCCCCATGTCCTCCCCAACTCCTCCCCATGTCCAGCCCAACTCCTCCCCATGTCCAGCCCAACTCCTCCCATCTCCAGCCCTGCAGTAGCGTACCCGTCCATCTCTGCCAGCAGCTGGTTGATGGTCTGTCTGGAGTAGGGATGCATGGGAGACTCGATCCTCTTCCCCCCAACACTGTCCAGCTCATCTATAAAGATCACACAGGGGGCGCTGGCCTTTGCCTCTCCTGGGGGGGGGGGGGGGGGTTAGAGGGGGGGAGGGGGGGGGGGCAGGAGGAAGCTAGGTTACAGTGTACAGTCTCTCATCGCTGAGTCTCCATTTTAGAAGAACCTCAGACAGCTGCCACTCACTGAAGAGGTTCCTGATGCGACTGGCTCCGACGCCCACGAACATCTCGTCGAACTCGGACCCTGAGGCGTAGTAGAAGGGCACGTCTGCCTCCCCGGCCACCGCCCTGGCCAGCAGGGTCTTCCCCGTGCCTGGGGGGCCCACCAGGAGCACACCTGGAGGGGGGAGGAGGGGACCACGAACCAGATGAGGTCGATGGTTACTTGTCGGAGAGGCTGGTGGCACAGGTCTACTGACACCTGAGGACCAGGTCTACTCAACCCACTCTTGCTCCCCCTGCCCCAGCACGGTGACCTCTCACCTTTGGGCAGCTTGCCCCCCAGCACGGTGAACTTCTGAGGGTTCTTCAGGAACTCCACCACCTCCTGCAGCTCGTTCTTGGCCTCCTCCACGCCCTTCACGTGCTCGAAGGTCACGCTCTTCACCTGCACCGGGTCCACCGCAGAGTCCAGCCCTGATGTGGTTCGGAACCGCACTGTCCATGACGGTTAGATTACAGCCCATGGCAATACTGCTGGTTAAGGTCTGGTTCCTGCTTTTACTGGTCAGATTAAGGTTTGTGTGTGTAGTTACTAGTCAGATTAGAGTCTGGTTACTGGTTTTACTGGTCAGAATAGGGTCTGTGTGTGTAGTTACTTGTCCTACTGGGTGTGAGCAGGTGAGAGGCGTCTGTAAGCAGGTGAGAGGTGTCTGTAGGCAGGTAAGGGGTGTCTGTAGGCAGGTGAGAGGTGTCTGTAGGCAGGTGAGAGGTGTCTGTAAGCAGGTGAGAGGTGTCTGTAGGCAGGTGAGAGGTGTCTGTAGGCAGGTGAGAGGTGTCTGTAGGCAGGTGAGGTGTCTGTAGGCAGGTGAGAGGTGTCTGTAGGCAGGTGAGAGGTGTCTGTAAGCAGGTGAGAGGTGTCTGTAGGCAGGTGAGAGGTGTCTGTAGGCAGGTGAGAGGTGTCTGTAGGCAGGTGAGGTGTCTGTAGGCAGGTGAGAGGTGTCTGTAGGCAGGTGAGAGGTGTCTGTAGGCAGGTGAGAGGTGTCTGTAGGCAGGTGAGAGGTGTCTGTAGGCAGGTGAGTGGTGTCTGTACCCGATAAGAAGGGGGTCTTGGACAGGCCGTAGAGTCCCACCAGCAGCAGCACCAGCAGGATCAGCCGGGTCCTCCTCAGAGAGTCTGCAGGGGCACACAGAGAGGGGGGGAGGGCTCAGAGGGTGTGTCGCTTCATAGTGTGTGTGTTCAAAGTGTGTGTGTGTGTGTGTGCTCCCCCACCCTGCGTGCGCTGTGTGAGGGCCTGGGCCTTGAGGAAGCCCTCAGCGAAGCCGCCCTTGAAGGCGTCCTGGTGTCCGTCCGGAACGTTCCGGCTCTTCAGCAGCGTCTCCAGGGTCTCCACCTCTGCACCGCGCTCCCGCCACAGCAGGCCCTGCAGGGGGGGGGACAGGGTCAGAGGACAGGGTCAGGGGGGGGGACAGGGTCAGAGGACAGGGTCAGGGGAGGGGGGGGGACAGGGTCAGGGGGGGGGGGGGGACAAGGTCAGGGGGGGGGTCTGGGGAGGGTTATGTGAAGGCAGAGCAGTGAGACCAGACTGACCTTCATGAAGGAGGGTGTGAAGCTTTCCACCTCCAGAGGGCGCTCCTGTCCTGCCCTCAGCCTCTTGGCCTTCCTCAGGGTCTTAAAGCCCCTGGTCTGCACCCACACTGCAACACACACACACAGGTGTTAATGAGTACTCCAGCATTTGTGGAGGTGACAGTGACAGGTGTGGAGGTGACAGGTGTGGAGGTGACAGTGACAGGTGTGGAGGTGACAGTGACAGGTGTGGAGGTGACAGGTGTGGAGGTGACAGTGACAGGTGTGGAGGTGACAGGTGTGGAGGTGACAGGTGTGGAGGTGACAGTGACAGGTGCAGAGGTGACAGTGACAGGTGCAGAGGTGACAGTGACAGGTGTGGAGGTGACAGTGACAGGTGTGGAGGTGACAGCGACAGGTGTGGAGGTGACAGTGACAGGTGCGGTCCTCAGCTACCTGGCCAGTAGGGCAGCTGGGCGGAGACTTTCTGGAGGGGGGAGGGGCTCTGTCTGCAGAAGGCCAGGGGGGCGGGGCCCAGGGGGAGGGGGCCCATGGCACCGCCAGAGAACCCTGATGAGACAAGGCAGACACTCAACTAGTATGTTTCACACAGTCAGTTATGGTTTGGGAATGATTCCCCCGAGAGGAAGAATAAAGTGCTGATCTATCCTACTATACATTTACATTTAGCAGACGCTCTTATCCAGAAGTACAGGGACATTCCCCTGAGGCAAGTAGGGTGAAATGCCTTGCCCAAGGACACAAAGTAATTTGGCACAGCCAAGAATCGAACCGCTCAGCCATCTGTACCCACACCCACACCCCCACTGTAGGGTTCACACCCTCTAGATAAACGTGTCTCCTGGCAGCTGGCTCTACGCACCATGTTTGTTGTGGTAGAAGGAGTGGGAGGACAGGTGGGAGGTCTTCCAGGCGTTCTGAATGGGGCTGGGGGGAGATGGCGCCCCCTGCTGGTGCAAGCAGGGAAGCACGGTGTTGACCAGCTCGTGCAGCTGGCCCAGACCCAGGTCAGACAGACCCAGCTCCTTCAGGCTCAGGCTGGGCTGTGTGTGTGAACAGCAGGAGATAACACACATACACACAGCAGGGATTAGTCTGGAGATAAATACTGTGTGTCAACCCTGGAAATGTTTGTCTTTAATATTCCATTATGGTTCTTCCTGTGTGTGTGTGTGTGTGTGTGTGTGTGTGTGTGTGTGTGTGTGTCTCTACCTCCGAGCTGGCTGTCTCCTGCTCGGTAGCGTTCTCCGCGCGCTGTGTCTTGGCGGCAGAGCTGCTGATACTTACAGAGCTCTTCAAGGAGTGGAGGGCGTTAATCAAGTTACTCAGAGGAACTGTCACCTGCGAGGATTGCAAACATTAAAACACTCATTTTAAACAAGCGCAATCGTTACATACACAGCCACCGTCCAACACGCATTCAGTGTGTAAGCAGTGACTTAACTAACAAAACTAGCTGAAGCTAAGTGTGTAAACAACTAAACTAACATTTGACGTATCACTTTCAGACACGGCAGGAGGAGAAACAGGGGCTTGGACGAGAAGTGTACGTTGTTAGTTATGCGGCTGAGGACGTGATTCGAGGCAGGGGCGACAGCGGTCATGAAGCCCATCACAGCGATCGCGTCTGACGCAGTCTAGAGTTGCACACTTGCATAACCCCAGACTAGCTAGCCCAGTCTGCTTAGCATCGCAAAAAAAAATAGATACGATAATAACAAAGTAGTGGTGTCCAGTTGAAATATTCCTTTGCACATTTTTACAAATATACACTGACAGTTTAAGATATGTAAGGTAACTGACTAGAAACGTTTGACATGTGATGGGTAGATACTAGCATAGTAGGAAGGCCATCCAGCTAGCTAGCTAGCTCACACTTACGTAGTTCATGACCAACCGGTTGGCAACCGGTTGTTTGGTTCTTACCTGTGGTTGGACTGTCATTGACAAAGAAAACATTTTCAGAAGAGTCTATTGCCTGACTCTCAGCTGTGTGGCTTCGCGGTCAGATGCAAATTCTCCGGTCTTGTAATTGTGTTTCACTGAAGTACCTTGGCTAGTTAACTAGCCTGTCTTGTGTTTCTCGGAACTGGTCGGCAAAACTACGGAAATGAACTGTTCGCGTGGTACTATACTTCCGGGTTAGTCGGGATTTTTTTTTTTTGGGGGGGGGGGGGGGGGGGGGGGGGGGGGTCAATATCAGCCACAGCCAATGTCGAACACACCTGTTAAGTTACCCCACCCCATGTAAATGCTTTCGAAAAGGAATTATCTATATTTGTGAAGTCGCTGAGTGTGATGACTATCCTCAAGCCATAAACCTATATTCTTTTTTAGAAAAATGGGATTTCATTTGAATAACCTCTACAATTGTCATTAGGGTTTCTCCGCTAGTCCCTGTCTTCCTATGCCCTGTGTGCTCTGAAATCTACAATAAAGAGTGAAACACGGCTAACTAGCTGTGTTAGCCGGTTGATTGTGCCGGTTAAGAAGCTTTGGACAGTGCTGTAAAAACAGGCTACTTTATTCTTATAAATAAGTGTAGCATTTCATGCTGAAAACGTACAGAACAAAGTCATTAAAAGCCAAATACATTTCATTGTTAGTAGTATAATGCTGTTTATACTGCAAACTGGTTTATTGCAAGTGCACTGGGCACATAGTTGTATGGTCTACAGTTTTATAGTGGAATTACAATATACATTCATGTTCTATGATTCAGTGTCATCCATGTATTGCACATGTCCTCCGTAACTATCTAAATCATGCACAGAAAACAAAACAACATAAAAAAGATATATCTATCATTACTCTTTACAAAAGATTGTCTTCAACCCTTTTCATTGTTGTTTTGTCAATAATTTCACTCTTTGGGCGAATATTCGGCAACACCAAAGCCCTATGATCCCGAAACCCGCGTCTCCCAGCATTACGTTTCAATCAAAGGAAGTTTGTTGCGCTACTGAGAGAAACAATGACAGTGATCACAGTGACCACACACTGTAAACATATTTTCTGAAATGTACTAAACATTTGACTGAAAAACATCAGAATATATCATCTGTGAATAGTTAGTATCAGCTACGATGATGATGATCAATGTCTCACGATGCTTATTCGATCACAGGTTGATGTGTTTTAATAGCATGTAGTAACGCCATGAGGCTATAGTTGATGTGTAGTTGTTTCAGTGGAATGTCCCTTTAATACGGTCAAGGACCGGCAGTGCCTGACTCCTCCCCCACCCAGCAGACTCCTGACTCCTCCCCCACCCAGCAGACTCCTGGCTCCTCCCCCACCCAGCAGACTCCTGGCTCCTCCCCCGCCCAGCAGACTCCTGACTCCTCCCCCACCCAGCAGACTCCTGGCTCCTCCCCCACCCTGCGGACTCCTGACTCCTCCCCCACCCAGCTGGCTCCTGGCTCCTCCCCCGCTTAGCAGACTACCAGGTAAAGGTGCGACAGCCTCGCTGAGCTTCGACGAACATTCCTATTTCCTCAACTGATTTTTCTGCAGTAAAAAAACAAAACAAACAACAGAGCATATGTATAAAGTGGCCTTTAGGAGTGAGTGTTTACCTGACAGGGTTTACCTGACAGGGTTTACCTGACAGGGTTTACCTGACAGGGTTTACCTGAGGATTAAGAAGATGGGGGAAAATACCACTCATATAACACACACACACACACACATTGAGAAAGGTCTGATCGGAACCAGAACCTTGCCTCAGTGGAACACTGTGACATCACTGTAACATCATTCACCTCCTCTTCCTCCTCTGCAGGAACAGCCAAACCAGCCAATGGGCGAACAGAGGCCAGACTGTGGTGAACGCCACGGCAACAGGGGACAGGTGCAAGGGCCACCATGAGGGTCTCTGGAATATTGACAAACAGTGAATCTCAGACGTTTAAATATATATTATGTTCCTAAATATATATATGTTATACAGGATATACATGTTTACAGTATTAGCATTAAAAAAAAATCTAATCGCCCTCTTTCCTGATCTCCCTCCGTCCCCCTCCCTCTCTCTCCTCTCTGAGAAGAGACCTGCTGTACCTGTGTGATCAGCAGTGGGGGGCCAGAGTCTCTGAGTCTCACAGACAGCAATCTGGTCTGAGGAGCAGAAACAGACATGATGGAGGTGAGAAGAAGAAAAGGAGAAGACAGGAGGAGAGAGAGAGAGAGGGGGGGGGGGAGGAGAGAGAGAGGGGGGGGGGGAGAGAGAGAGGGGAGGAGAGAGAGAGGAGGAGAGGGGGGAGATTGCTGACCTGTGTTTCCGTCAACACCTCCAGGTTGTCCAGTCTCTGGAGCACCGAGCACATGTCCTCTTGCAGCCTCCTCAGCGCCATGGCGATCTGCACATCCAGGTTGCCGCCGGTGACAGCCTCCGAACCGCAGCAGAGCTGAGAGCTGTGGCTCATACTCGGGGACTCTAAGCCTGGGATTGGAACACAGAGAGGTGGGCTCTGAGCCTGGGACTGGAACACAGACAAGTGGGCTCTGAGCTTGGGACTGGAACACAGAGAGGTGGGCTCTGAGCCTGGGACTGGAACACAGAGAGGTGTGCTCTAAGCCTGGGACTGGAACACAGAGAGGTGTGCTCTGAGCCTGGGACTGGAACACAGAGAGGTGTGCTCTGAGCCTGGGACTGGAACACAGAGAGGTGGGCTCTGAGCCTGGGACTGGAACACAGAGAGGTGTGCTCTGAGCCTGGGACTGGAACACAGACAAGTGGGCTCTGAGCCTGGGATTGGAACACAGACAAGTGGGCTCTGAGCTTGGGACTGGAACACAGAGAGGTGGGCTCTGAAGACGTCCTTTTGAGAATATTTTTCTTGGTTCCACGTAGAACACCTGCTTAAGGTTCCTACCTGTTTCTTTCTGTGACGAGGAGTTGTCGGGGCGGTCCGTACCAAGTCCTGACTCACAGGGGGGGTCCCCCCATGCCCGGGTCCTGGTGGTGTCTTCCAGCTCCAGGCCCCTACTCTTCACACTCCCAGAGGAGGGCAGCCTGGTTGACCTGGAGGCCTGGGGGGGGGCCTTAAAGTTTCAGTTCAACTTTTTGAAACTTCCAACAACAAAAAAACACATTAGAATCGTGTTTTAGAAACTTAAAAAAAAAATATTTGTGGAACCTTTTTGAAAATAATTGTTCAACCTTTCAAAACTTTATTTTCACACACACAGTTGAGGAGCGAGGTTCTGAGCCCACCTGGTCCATGGCCAGATGCTCCATGGAGTCACAGAACTCCTCGTTGTCTGAGTCACCACGGTGGATCAGCTCAGCGTCTCTGGGATCTGCTTCGTAAAAAGTTGTTACTAAGTCTACAGGACAGGTGGTGCCGCTTGACTGAAGAATATCAGAAATAACATGATGTGTTCACACACACTGAGTGTGTGTGTGTTTGGGGAGGTGGGTATGTCCCAGACGAACTGTAGAAGTCCCAGAACATCCCCCCAGACTCTGTTCCATCATAGTGACATCAGACTGTGAGGAGGGGGCGGGGGTCCTCACCGCTGAGGTGTCCGTTGAGGTGCCTGTGCCAGGGGCCCTGTGAGGGGCCTCCGGAGCAGGCCAGCTCCTCCTCCTCCACCTCGCTGTTCAGGGAACTGTGCGTCCCGTTGGTGGCGGAGGACACACTAGGAGCCGCGATGCCGTTGGTCAGTCTGAACCCCGACCTCCAGCGCCAGTCCTCCACCCTCAGGAGACGAGGATCAGGCCTCCCTCCTGGAACTGAAACACCACGTCACGTGTGTGTGGGGGGGGGATGTGTGTGTGTGGGGGGGGGGGGGGTGGAGAAATAAAGAAAGACAGAAAGGGGGAGAGACGGAGAGAGAGAAAGAGGGACAGATAGAAGAAGAAAGTGCTTTTGAGAGAGACACAAGCAGAATATGAGCGTGTCAGAGAGACTGTGAGAAGTGAGTGTGTATTGAACAGTCTGTAGTTAGGTTGTTCTAATGTACTTAGAGATAAATACCTACAAACCGCGGACTGTTAAACAAGGTTTCCAAACTTCTGTATAAATAGTCATAGATGAAGACAGGAGAATTGTCCTGCAGTCTAACCACTCTTCTCTGTTCATGTGGAACATGACCTTCCCTGCTGCTGCTGTTACCTCTGTCCTCCTCCTGCAGATGTTCCTCTGCATCTTCATCACTCTCATCCTCCTCATCATCACCATCATCATCATCATCACCATCAGCAGCATCACTGCTCCCCTCCTTGCCTTCCACCTTGGTCTCCTCCTCCTCGCTCACTGCTGATTGGCTCTCTACACCATTCCAAACTACGCCAGTGACATCACTTCCTGCTGTCGTGAGCTCCTCAGTGGGGTTCTGCAGTGCATCCCACAGATCCCCAAATCCTGCCCAGCGTGAGATGGAGAGGGGGTGAGGAGGTGAGGGGGGGAGGAAAGGAGGTGAGGGGTGAGGTGGCAAGGTGAGGAGATGAGGAAGCACTACTGCTTCACTCCACCACAGTAACAGGCACCACTACCATCTAGGAAACATATCTTTGACGATGATAAGTGACTGGAAATAAAATCCCTCTATCATCAGGTCACTATGGGAAAAGACCTGGACACACAACACTACACAGGTTACCATGGAGACCAGGACACACTACACAGGTGCTCTGCTACTACAGAAACTCACTCACACACGACATACACCATCACTAAGAACTTCAAGAAACTCACACACTACACACACTACTACGGGTATATAACACTACACATGGCACTGCTGGTCTACAGGTCAGGTGGGCGGGGCCACCAGTAGACTTGCCTTCCATCAGCGGCTTGTCAGTAGGCCCTCCGAACCCCACTGGCCAAGAGAGAGACAAACACCAGTCAGCCAGGGTCAGGGGTCAGGGGTCAGGGGTCATGAAGCCCCAGTCCTACCTACACTGTAGTGTGTGTTCGTGTGCTCAGTGAATAGGTCCTTCAGGGGTCCTAAGTGCAGGGATTTTAGTCGGGCACCTGAAGCGGACGCAAAAGGCCTGGTGAAAGGTCTCTTGTCTTCCTCCTCCTCTTCCTCCTCCTCCGCGCCTCCCTCCACCTCCTCGTAGAAGTTCCCCAGGAGCTCCAGCAGAGCTGACACCTCCTCCGTCATCGGGAGTGTTTCCAGAATCTTCCAGGACACGTCAAAACAGTTCCCCAATTAATTCATACAGTTAACACCGTTATTACACTTACTTTTCCAGTTTGTTCTACCGTGCAGCAATGCTAGAACCCATGTCTGTACTCCAGGAAGAGGTGAACCAATCAGACCACTCACCAGCTGGATGTCATCTACATACGCCGCCATCGCCTCCTCCCTGGTCATCTCCCCTAGCGACCGCCACGCGTCCCTAGCAACACAGCACACGCCAGTGAGTCACCAGCTTATTGGCTGACCTGAGGTCAACTCACAAACAGGAATCAAAACTTTATATGGTATTTTGAACACAGTTAAAGGCTGTTTGCCACCAAATTAACATAAAGTGAATGATGTTTCTGTCATCTCCAGCCCCTTTCCTCTCAGTACCCTGCAGCTGTAACACGGCCTGTCTCACGGCCTGTCTCACGGCCTGTCTCACGGCCTGTCTCACGGCCTGTTTCACACCCTGTCTCACGGCCTGTCTCACGACCTGTCTCACGGCCTGTCTCACGGCCTGTTTCACACCCTGTCTCACGGCCTGTCTCACGGCCTGTCTCACGGCCTGCGACTGCTCTGACCAGGTCAACTCATCTCCCCTCCTCAAGTAAAGAAATCATTTAGAGTACCATTTGGCCTTGCCAGCAGTGTCCCAGAAGCCAGCTGGCCGGGGCCTGCAGCAGGGCCCACAGGTAACCTGCTGGTAGTAGCTGTAGAACATCATCATCATGTCATCCGAGGGCTGGTACGGACCTGGGGGGAGGGGGGAGAGCGCCTTATATTGATGTCAATCTAATTATGCTTCAGAAAAGCTAATCAGCTGAACACTCACTAGCACTATAACGGTTCTTGTAAGAGCCTGTCCCTATAACTCCGCCTGCTGGGGCGTTTAGTAGCCTGTATTTACCATGAAGGCTAAACCTGTCAGGATTTAGGTCAACCAATCCCAGACAGCTTCTACGGAGGAGGTTGGTGGCACAGCACATAGTCAGACGTAAACACGGTCCTTCAGAGAAACCGCTGTCCATTAACTCTATTAAGTGTTTGAATTGCTCGCTGAACATGGTGTCCTTTACACAACCGGCTTGACTGTACAGCCAGGTCTAGTCTGAACTGACAGCGCGGTCTGTCTGGGCTAATTCAGTTATCCGCGAGGGCAAGAGTGGATGCTAGGTTACCGTCTTCAGACAAGCTCCGTATCACTCTGACAGCAGCATCGAATTTGGTCTCAAGGGAGGCACTATCGGCCTCACACGCCATAGTAGTCCCGAGCCCCACCGGCATGGTCGGCTAGTGTTCACGTCCTCGGGGTGATCGATTACTGACAACAACAACAATAAACATGTAATTATAAATAAAGTTTGGTTATTTCCCCGCGCAGTTGCGCTGTAACGTATTGTAGCCTACAATCGGATAAAGCATCTAATTTATGTCTCAGGACAATTGGCTACTTAATAAAATGACCTCCGTGAGTATAGGCCTGACTATGATTATATCAACAAGAAAGCGATCTAAATGAGAATTATATTGAATGTTAAAACAAATCCGACGGTGAGGTACTAACCTGTCTGAGTTTCATGTCTTCGGGGTAAATTAGTCCTTGGCAACCCGCATCCGATGGGTGCTCATCCTCAGATTCGGTAGCTAAAACACTGCACATATCATTCACAAATCTGCTAGGGATTAGTAGTTTCGGTAGCGCCTCATTTACAATACGCTTGAGCAAAGCCTTTCAGAGTTTCTCCTACAAAACCCAGAATGCTCTACGGTTGACCAGGTCTCACTGGGAGGTGTAGTTTTCAATCTGCAAATTCTAGTGATTTGTAGGAGTTTGCGGCCACCGATTATGATTGTCTTAAACTTGTAAGCTTGTGTATAGTCATACTTTGTAACATCATTTATTTAACGAATTGGGCACCTTGTTACAATTGTCCCAATGCGCTGCTTAGCAACACTGTTGCAGAATGCTCTGACAGGCGGCAGAACAGTGTCGTTTTTTTGTCCACGGCACACAGCAATGTGCTTCGGTTGAGCGCTGTGATTGGTTAAACGACACATCTAGTCAGGAAGCTAGTCCAATCAGCGTCAACATCGATTACGAGCCCGTTGAGGAATACAACGGTTGTGTGAGACATGTAACCGAGAGCAGGAGCTTCACCACAGGGGGAGCCCCTTCCGCACCGCAGCTAAAGCATCATCGCTGTGGCCAACTGAAAGCAAAGGGACGAGAGAAATGCAGAGGGATGTAAAATGGCAGAGCTACAAATGCTACTAGAGGAAGAAATTCCGGCCGGCAAACGAGCGCTCGTGGAAAGCTATCAAAATCTGTCGAGGGTCGCGGAGTACTGCGAAAACAACTATGTACAGGTGAGGACGAATAGCTTAGTTGAAATTGTGGATTCCGGTGGGATATTTGTCGGGTTTGCTGTGGTAGTTGTGGGAGTGGGTGACGCCGGGGACAGGAAACGTTGCCTTAGAGAGAGACCACCGACCGCTGTCTGTAACACCGATATGAAACTGACTTTTGTGGATATTAATTAACAGCTGTATTCAAGTATTTCGAGCTGCTATTGTTCTTAACCACAGAGCGCACGATGTATTGTTTCAAGCCGTGATTGTGCTGCTTTTATAGCCCATCCACGAGTCTGTTCGATGTCAAATTACAAAGCTGTTTGGGGGATTCAGAGGGTGTGTCGTTGTTATGACCGAAGGCTGGTCAGTGATTTTAGTTTTAAGCAAATCCATGATCCTACACAATAGTTCAGGTCCCTCAGCCTATATTTTGTGTTGCCTGACAAGGCCACCGAACGGTGTTACTATCGGGGTCTGAGCCGTGACTGAAAAGCTGATCGCCTCGGTCGTAGCGGTTTTCATCAATCTTTTTATCAGTGATTGTAGCTCGCTTCATCTCGTCCGTCTTGTTCTCGTTGCAACCCTCAACAGTGCTCAGATAGTCTCACTCTGTCTATCAATTGAAGAGGTAAAAAAATCGTTAAAATACGGCATTAAACGGTGGCATACGATACTGACGAAATTATAGGCATGGAAACTGCATTGTAAATGGCCTATGCAGTGTTGTCTGAATATTAAACGTGAAATATTATATTTTATACTACATGTTTTTTTTTGCTAGACTTGTCTTGTTATCTGCAATGGACACTATATTCTGACTAATTAATAGCGTCAGGTAAATGAGCAGGGTGCGTGTGTGGTCCCGTGCCCGAAACTTGAAAGCGTGGCTGGGTTCGCTGATGTGTCTCCCTTGGTGGGAGCAGCACGCGAGCCGTTGTGTGAATGGAGCGGGCTTAGGCTCGAGCCTTCAGCAGTTTCCACCCCTTTGTGCTCGCGCGTGGGGGCTGCGGATGTGACCCTTTGATGTCTGGTGACTCACTGCCAGACAGTTCACACTGAAACACGTCCATGTTGGCGCATGGGACTCATGGCTTATTAGGGAATCGTACACACGCTATAAGTTACCGGTCTGGGAACGGAGGGTACGGATCTGAAATGAACAGTTTGTGTCCAACGTCCTGTTTACTCAAATATCTTCACGACTGAATTCGAGCTCACATTCGTGTTCTGTGCTGTACACAGCTTGCTCCTATTGAGTGTTGCTGAGGTAGCATCTCCACTGTGACTAAAGGATACGTGTTCTGTGAGCAAGAACGGAGTACATCTGCACCGCGTCTCTGACGCCACATTTCCTATCAGAACCATTTTCTGCGCGTCTGTTCCAAGAGGAATGGATGTAACAGCCGCAATCTGGAATGTTACCGTCGATCGCATTGTTTTACCATTCTGTTTCGTTTAGGAGCACCTGGCTGAATCAGGAATCGTGCTAAATCGTAAAAGGGGAGGTGGGCTTAGTCAGGAAGGGTTAAACAGTCAAAGGTGGAGAAACAACGTGGTGCTAAAACCCTTCATCATTACTTTCATCACTAAATCACTATAATATCACCATCACTGATATTTTACTTAAAATCATTATTATATCATCATATCACTGTTATACCACTAACCATTAACAGTCACTGTACACTCTGCCCTCCTCCCCACACACACACACACACACACACTTCAGGAACACGGGTTATGTGCTCTGTGAAGTGTCCTCAACTAAGTTCAACGAGAAAAAAGCTCAATCTCTTCCCTCAACATCCCCCCCCCCACACACACACACAGTCATGGCTAAGTGGGTTTAATTGAGCAGGTAATTGTCACCATAATCTCATCATGTTCAGACAAGTGTCCAAATCAGCTGCTGAGTTGAGATCACATTATCCCAGGTCACATTATCCCAGGTCACATTATCCCAGGTCACATTATCCCAGGTCACATTATCCCAGGTCGCTGAACGCATCACGACAAACCTGTCATGCTGCCACATCAAATCAAACATCATGTGTACGAGCAAGGTCACAGATGACTTCGCAGTTGCCCGTTGATCGACACCTATAACCAACCTGAACCCTCATGGTAAAACGCTGAAAGAGAACCTGTTAGAACCCTGGGGAGGAGCAGTTCGGTGAGGAGAACCTGTTAGAACCCTGGGGAGGGAGGAGCAGTTCAGGGAGGGTTCCCCTCCTCCCGACACGGACTAGAGGCTGGGTTCTACTATACAGTAGAGATGAGAGGCTGGGTTCTACTATACAGTAGAGATGAGAGGCTGGGTTCTACTATACAGTAGAGATGAGAGGCTGGGTTCTACTATACAGTAGAGATGAGAGGCTGCGTTCGACTATACAGTAGAGATGAGAGGCTGCGTTCTACTATACAGTAGAGATGAGAGGCTGGGTTCTACTATACAGTAGAGATGAGAGGCTGGGTTCTACTATACAGTAGAGATGAGAGGCTGGGTTCTACTATACAGTAGAGATGAGAGGCTGCGTTCTACTATACAGTAGAGATGAGAGGCTGAGTTCTACTATACAGTAGAGATGAGAGGCTGCGTTCGACTATACAGTAGAGATGAGAGGCTGGGTTCTACTATACAGTAGAGATGAGAGGCTGGGTTCTACTATACAGTAGAGATGAGAGGCTGGGTTCTACTATACAGTAGAGATGAGAGGCTGGGTTCGACTATACAGTAGAGATGAGAGGCTGCGTTCGACTATACAGTAGAGATGAGAGGCTGCGTTCTACTATACAGTAGAGATGAGAGGCTGGATTCTACTATACAGTAGAGATGAGAGGCTGCGTTCTACTATACAGTAGAGATGAGAGGCTGGGTTCTACTATACAGTAGAGATGAGAGGCTGCGTTCGACTATACAGTAGAGATGAGAGGCTGCGTTCTACTATACAGTAGAGATGAGAGGCTGGGTTCTACTATACAGTAGAGATAAGAGGCTGCGTTCTACTATACAGTAGAGATGAGAGGCTGGGTTCTACTATACAGTAGAGATGAGAGGCTGGGTTCTACTATACAGTAGAGATGAGAGGCTGGGTTCGACTATACAGTAGAGATGAGAGGCTGCGTTCGACTATACAGTAGAGATGAGAGGCTGCGTTCTACTATACAGTAGAGATGAGAGGCTGCGTTCTACTATACAGTAGAGATGAGAGGCTGCGTTCGACTATACAGTAGAGATGAGAGGCTGCGTTCGACTATACAGTAGAGATGAGAGGCTGCGTTCTACTATACAGTAGAGATGAGAGGCTGGGCTCTACTATACAGTAGAGATGAGAAGCTGCGTTTAGTAGAGATGAGAGGCTGCGTTCTACTATACAGTAGAGATGAGAGGCTGCGTTCTTCTATACAGTAGAGATGAGAGGCTGCGTTCGACTATACAGTAGAGATGAGAGGCTGCGTTCTACTATACAGTAGAGATGAGAGGCTGCGTTCTTCTATACAGTAGAGATGAGAGGCTGCGTTCGACTATACAGTAGAGATGAGAGGCTGCGTTCTACTATACAGTAGAGATGAGAGGCTGCGTTCTACTATACAGTAGAGATGAGAAGCTGCGTTCTACTATACAGTAGAGAATGCGTAACATTGTGAATGGGTGAAGACACCAATGTTCAGAGGTCTGACAACAGCAGGGTCAGTTTTGGCTGTGGTTAGCTGTGGCTGTGGCTTCCTGTTGGTGTGTGTGTAAATGCGTGTGTGTGTGTGTGTGTGTGTGAATGCGTGTGTGTGTGTGTGTGGGAATGCGTGTGTGTGTGTCAGCACGGCTTTGGTAGATTGTGGTTTTGGGTGCCATTCAAATAGACCTTTGAACAGGAAAAGCAGATGCCCTGATTTGCGTACATGCATCTGGATCCTCCACACATTTTTACACATGCAGGCGTGCGTGCGCGTGCGTGTATGTATGTACATGTGTGTGTGTATGCACACGTGTGTGACTGTGTGTACGCCCGTGTGTGTGTGTGTGTGGAGGACAGATGGCCGCACTAGTGGGGAGGAACCGCTCCTATGGAATTTCCCAGCATTCCCGGAGGCAACCATCTCACCATGCACCTGTTCCTCTTCACCAATGGGGTGACAGTGTGAATTCCTGTCTCTTCCTGTTCCCCTGTTGCTGTCTGCCTAGGTCACCAAGGCCAGGCGTTACCATGGAGACCAGTACACGGGCACACACACACACACAGTTAGCATGGACCATTGCTATTTATAGAAAATCGGTGTTTTGGTTTTTCCTGTAGCAGACCGGAAGGGTACGCGTGTGTGTGTGTGGTGTCACTGAGTGTGTGTTTTGTAGGGGTGTAACAATATATCGTGGAACAATATATCTCGATACAAAAATTTAACAATATGTATTGTAGAGTTAAGCCAATATTTCTACAATATGACGTCCGTTTGATGCTATTGGTTGAGCTACCAGCACGCAACCTACTTTGCACCTGCATCATGCGTTAACTAAATTGTATGTACAACAAAGAAAATTATTGAAAATGTTTAATGTTTTGGAAATAAATCTGTTAATTGAATTTCAGTTTCATATAAAAAAAATATATATATGGTGATACATATTGTATCGTACACCCAGTATCGTGATACATATTGCATCGTGAGCTGAGTGTATCGCTACACCCCTAGTGTTTTGACTTCTTTTTCTCTTCTCTCCCTCTCTTCCTCTTCTATCTTTACCCCACTCCTCCCACCACCCCTCTCTCTCCTCTTCTCCCACTATCTCTCTCCCTCCATCATCCCCCCATCTCACCCCCTTCCTCTCCTCCATCATCCCCTCACTCCATCTACCTACCTCCCCTCTGTTTGCCTCTCTCTGTCTCTCTCTCTCTCTCCCCAGGCTCAGGACAAGAGGAAGGCCCTGGAGGAGACCAAGGCGTATACCACCCAGTCCCTGGCCAGCGTGGCCTACCAGATCAACGCCCTGGCCAACAACGTGCTGCAGCTGCTGGACATCCAGGCCTCGCAGCTCCGACGCATGGAGTCCTCCATCAACCACATCTCCCAGGTACACACACACCTGGACACACACACACCTGGACACACACACACCTGGACACACACACACCTGGACACACACACACACACCAGGAGTCCTCCATCAACCATATCTCCCAGGGAGAGGCAGACAGAGGAGACAGGGAGATAGAGGAGACAGAGAGACAGAGAGAGAGAGGAGACAGAGGAGACAGAGGAGACAGGGAGACAGAGGAGACAGAGGAGACAGGGAGACAGAGGAGACAGAGGAGACAGAGAGACAGAGAGACAGAGGAGACAGAGAGACAGAGAGACAGAGAGACAGAGAGACAGAGAGACAGAGAGACAGAGGAGACAGAGAGACAGAGGAGACAGAGGAGACAGGGAGACAGAGGAGACAGAGGAGACAGAGGAGACAGAGGAGACAGAGGAGACAGAGAGACAGAGGAGACAGAGAGACAGAGAGACAGAGGAGACAGAGGAGACAGAGGAGACAGAGGAGACAGGGAGACAGAGGAGACAGAGGAGACAGAGAGACAGAGGAGACAGGGAGACAGAGGAGACAGGGAGACAGAGGAGACAGGGAGACAGAGGAGACAGAGGAGACAGAGGAGACAGAGGAGACAGAGAGACAGAGGAGACAGAGAGACAGAGAGACAGAGGAGACAGAGGAGACAGAGAGACAGAGAGAGAGAGGAGACAGAGGAGACAGAGGAGACAGGGAGACAGAGGAGACAGAGGAGACAGGGAGACAGAGGAGACAGAGGAGACAGAGAGACAGAGAGACAGAGGAGACAGAGAGACAGAGAGACAGAGAGACAGAGAGACAGAGAGACAGAGGAGACAGAGGAGACAGGGAGACAGAGGAGACAGAGGAGACAGAGGAGACAGAGGAGACAGAGAGACAGAGGAGACAGAGAGACAGAGAGACAGAGGAGACAGAGGAGACAGAGGAGACAGAGGAGACAGGGAGACAGAGGAGACAGAGGAGACAGAGGAGACAGGGAGACAGAGGAGACAGGGAGACAGAGGAGACAGAGGAGACAGAGAGAGAGAGGGACAGAGAGACAGAGAGACAGAGAGACAGAGGAGAGAGGAGACAGAGAGACAGAGAGACAGAGGAGAGAGGAGACAGAGAGACAGAGGAGACAGAGGAGACAGGGAGACAGAGGAGACAGAGAGACAGAGGAGACAGGGAGACAGAGGAGACAGAGGAGACAGAGAGAGAGAGGGACAGAGAGACAGAGAGACAGAGAGACAGAGGAGAGAGGAGAGAGGAGACAGAGAGACAGAGGAGACAGAGGAGACAGAGAGACAGAGGAGACAGAGAGACAGAGGAGACAGAGAGACAGAGGAGACAGAGAGAGAGAGGGACAGAGAGAGAGACCCAGAGGAGACAGAGGAGAGAGAGAGAGAGGAGACAGAGGAGACAGAGAGAGAGAGAGAGGGAGAGACCCAGAGGAGACAGAGTTTCGCTCTGAGAGGGTACACAGTGTGTGTAGCCTGAGGCCAGACTGCTAACATCTAGAACACCAACTGCTTTATGACGTAAACAGTTGTTGAGAGATATATATTTTTATTTGTTTGCCTTTCATCACTTATCTCTCTCCCCCCTCTTCCTCTCCTACTCCCTTCCTCTCTCCTGTCTCTCTCTCCCACTCCTTTCCTCTCTCCTCCGTGTCTCTCTCTCGCACTCCCCAACTTTCTCTCTTCTCTCTGGCCCTCCAGCCCTATCTCTGACAGGAAGTAGAAGGAAGGGTCCTGAAAGTGAGGCTGGGTGTGTCCGCGTAGTTTCCTGTCCAAAAATAAACTCAGTTCTTTATTTACGCCTTTTAACAACAATATAAGAGCAGCTGCCACTGGGTGGTCTCTCTGAGGTCCTCTTCTGGTCAGGCTGGTCTCTCTGAGGTCCTCTTCTGGTCAGGCTGGTCTCTCTCAGGTCCTCTTCTGGTCAGGCAGGTCTTTCTGAGGTCCTCTTCTGGTCAGGCTGGTCTCTCTCAGGTCCTCTTCTGGTCAGGCAGGTCTTTCTGAGGTCCTCTTCTGGACAGGCTGGTCTCTCTGAGGTCCTCTTCTGGACAGGCTGGTCTCTCTGAGGTCCTTTTCTGGTCAGCCTGGTCTCTCTGAGGTCCTTTGTCTCCACTCTTGTGTATCTCGCTTTCTTTTTCTCCCAACTGTCTTCTTTATCTGTTGTGACTGTACTAGAACTCCTTGTCTCATTTCTATGTCCCTCCCCCTCCCTGTCCTCTGACTGAATGGGATGACTGTGGAGTTAGAAGAACAGTGATTGAAGTGTGACCTCATCAGCACACATCATTCCTCTCAATTGCTGCTCTAATTCTTTGGTTCTCGTGCAGACAGATACTCACACGCACACACACTCCAATGCACGCACACACACACACTCACCACACACACATGTACACACACTGTGATGATGAGTGACAGGGCTGATGTGGGACTTGAGCCGCTATCCTCCTGGAGGGAGCTCCAATCTCAGGCTTTAGCTCAGCGGGTTAGGTCCTGCTGAGAGGAGAAGTTTAACCACCACAAAGGTCCTCAGATTACATGCTCACTTGCTCAAGTCCAAAAGTTGTTTTCTGTTTCTCTCGTTCTCTATAACTCTTTCTCAATGCTCTCGACTTTTTCCTGTCTTTCTGTCTTCTGTCTTCTGTCTCTCTCTCCTCTCTCCTCTCTCCTCTCTCCTCTCTCCTCTCTCCTCTCTCCTCTCTCCTCTCTCTCTCTCTCCCTCCAGACCGTGGACATCCACAAGGAGAAAGTTGCTAGGCGGGAGATTGGCATCCTGACCACCAACAAGAACACGTCACGCACACACAAGATCATCGCCCCCGGCAACATGGAGCGTCCTGTGCGATACATCAGGAAGCCCATCGACTACACACTGCTGGACGACGTGGGGCACGGTGTCAAAGTAAGAGCTCCTACCAGGGGAGAGGGGAGGGGAGCGGAGGAGGAGGAGATGAGATGGGGAGAGGAGAGTGGAGGGAGAGGAGAAGGGGAGGAGGAGGAGAGGGCAGGAGGGGGGAGGGGAGGGGAGGGAGGGAGAGGGGAGGGGAGGGGAGAGGAGTGGAGAGGAGTCAGGTCATTCATGGTCAAAACTCGGCCAGTCCAAGATCCATAGGAGGTCCTCAGTTGGTAGTTGAGAGAGAGAAAGGGAGGGAGAGAGAGAGAGACGGAGGATGGACAGAATGGGGGGAGAACAGAAAGACACAGTGAAATCTGGGCCAAGTGTTGACACCATCCAACCCCCCTGGTGAAAAGGATCTTTCAACTCTTTCCGGATCATTCTTCATCTTTTATTATGACTTCCCAGGATCCATCCAGCCATCCTCCCTCCCCCTCCTTCTCTTCCTCTCTCTCTCCCTCCCCCTCCTTCTCTTCCTCTCTCTCTCCCTCCCTCCCCCTCCTTCTCTTCCTCTCTCTCTCTCTCCCTCCCTCCCCCTCCTTCTCTTCCTCTCTCTCTCTCTCCCTCCCTCCCCCTCCTTCTCTTCCTCTCTCTCTCTCTCCCTCCCTCCCCCTCCTTCTCTTCCTCTCTCTCTCTCTCCCTCCCTCCCCCTCCTTCTCTTCCTCTCTCTCTCCCTCCCTCCCCCTCCTTCTCTTCCTCTCTCTCTCCCTCCCTCCTCCTGTCTTCCTCCCTCCATGCTGTATGTGTAGTAGTGTGTGTGTGTGTGTGTGTGTGTGGACAGCTCATTATCCCCGTTCTCTCAGGCCCTGGGGGGGGGGGCATCCCAAAACCATGACAACCTCCTCCTCCCCCTGGACTCCCTGTCACCATGGCGACCCCCCAGGCACCTATCAGCCTGACGGGCCATTGCCATGGAGATAACCCTTATGGACAGTCTCCACAGATAGCCAGTTTCCAGTGTTTTAACCAATAAGAACGATCAGTTCTTACAATCTCGACCAATAACTTCACATGTTAGTTCTAACTCTGTCTCAATGTGTCATTAACCAACCGTATCATGTGATGCTGACCTTCTAACCAATGAGCATGTGTGTTTGTCTCTCCTCTCTCTCTGCCGCCAGTGGCTTAAAGCCAAGGTAGGAACATCTCTTCCTGCTTCCCAGCATGCACTGGGCCTCCACATGACCACACACACAGAGCACACACACACACTCAGATGAGCCCCACTCAGCGGTCTGATGTTGTGTCTCCTCCTGCAGCAGCAGGGAAACAGCCAGGCAGGCCGGGGGGCAGGGACCCTGTCCAGAACCAGCCCCCCCACACAGAAGCCCCCCAGCCCCCCGCTGGCAGGACGGGGCACCCTGGGGTACGAGCACACACACACAGTCACACACACACAGTCACACACACACAGTCACATACACTCACTCACCCACACAGATATGTATCGATACAGCTCAATAGTCAACCTAAAACGTTCTAATGTAAGTTTTGCTGTGTGTGTGTGTGTGTGTACTGTGTGTGTGTGTGTGTGTGTACTGTGTGTGTGTGTGTACTGTGTGTGTGTGTGTGTGTTCCCCAGACGTAACACCCCCTACAAGACCCTGGAGCCGGTGAAGCCTCCTGTGGTTCCTAACGACTACATGACCAGCCCTGCTCGTCTGGGCAGCCAGCACAGCCCTGCCCGCACTGCCTCCCTCAACCAGAGACCACGCACACACAGGTACTCACACACACACACACACACACAGGTACTCACACACACACAGGGACACACAGGGACACACACACACATGCAGGTACACAACAGCACAGCCCCACATGCACTAAACATGTATAATGTGTGTGGTGTTAAATGTTCTGCAACTTGTACATCATGTATCCCGCCTCTCTCTCTCTCCCCAGTGGCAGCAGTGGGGGTAGTGGCGGCAGGGAGAACAGCGGAGGCAGCAACAACGTGGGTGTTCCTCTGGCTGTTCCCACCCCCTCCCCTCCCAGCCTGGGAGCAGGTGAGACACCCCACACACGCTTCCTCTCCTCCTCTCTTTCTTTCATCCTCCTCTCCTCCTCTCACCCCTCCTCTCCTCCTCTCACCCATCCTCTCCTTCTCTCACCCCTCTCCTCCTCTCACCCCTCTCTCCTCTCCTCCTCTCACCCCCCTCTCCTCGTCTCACCCCCCTCCCCTCTCCTCCTCTCACCCCTCTCTCCTCTCCTCCTCTCACCCCCCTCTCCTCTCCTCCTCTCACCCCCCTCTCCTCGTCTCACCCCCCTCTCCTCTCCTCCTCTCACCCCCTCTCTTCTCCTTGTCTCACCCCCCTCTCCTCGTCTCACCCCCCTCTCCTCTCCTCCTCCCACCCCCCTCTCCTCCTCTCACCCCCCTCTCCTCCTCTCACCCCTCTCCTCCTCTCACCCCCTCTCCTCTCCTCTGTCCTGCAGCAGTGACGGCAGGTGTTCCCCAGGGTCCTGGTCTCGGTCCTGTCCCCATGTCCCAGTTCGGCACCATCTCCCGTCAAGTCTCCCGCCACAACTCCACCACAAGCTCCGCCTCCATGGTTAGCGCCACGGGAACCTACCGCCGGGCGCCCTCCGGCTCCGCCCACTTCTCCGTCTCCCAGCAACCACCGCATCTCAACGGAGGCCCCGCCTACCCCCAGAACACAGGTAACAGACCACGCCCCTCTCTGCAGTGTGTGTGTGTCAGCATGCTAGCTGCTCTGTCTGTTGATGCTCTGCGGAAGAAGCCTCCTGCTCTATTGACTCTGTCTCTCCCCTCTCCCTCCCTCTGTACCTCCCTACCTCTCTTCCTCTCTCCCCTTCCCCTCTCCTCTCCCTACCCTCCCTTCCTTTCTCTCCCCTTCCCCTCTGTCTCTCCTCTCCCTACCCTCTCTACCTCTCTCTCCCCTTCCCCTCTTCCTCTCTCTCCCCTTCCCCTTCCCCTCTTCCTCTCTCTCCCCTTCCCCTTCCCCTCTTCCTCTCTCTCCCCTTCCCCTTCCCCTCTTCCTCTCTCTCCCCTTCCCCTTCCCCTCTTCCTCTCTCTCCCCTTCCCCTTCCCCTCTTCCTCTCTCTCCCCTTCCCCTCTCCTCTCCCTACCCTCTCTTCCTCTCTCTCCCCTTCCCCTCTCCAATCTCTATCCATCCCTCTCTTCTTCCTCTTTCTTGTTTTGTCTCTGTCTCTGTCCTGCTTGTGTGTGTGTGTGTCCAGTGGCTATAGCTCCTCCTCCTCCTATGGTCCAGCTGACTCCACAGATCCCCCTGACTGGCTTTGCAGCCAGAGTCCAGGAGACCAGTAAGTACCACACACACACACACACACACACACACACACCACACCACACACACACACACACACACACACCACACACACCCACACACACACACACACCACACACCACACACCACACACACACACACACACCACACACACCCACACACACACACCACACACCACACACCACACACACACACACACACCACACCACACACACACACACACACACACACACACCACACACACACACACACACACACCACACACCACACACCACACACCACACACACACACACACACCACACACACACACACCACACACACACCACACACACACAAGCGCACCAGGTCTTTCCTGTGCTACACCTTGCTGACGCTAGTGTGCTCCGTCTGTCTGTTGCCATGGCTATAGCTAGTGGTCAGTGTTCTACCTGGTCTGATCACATGACCTAGTGTGGTGAGAACACAACTGAGCACTCTCTCTCTCACACACACTGTCTCACACACATATACACATACACTCTCACACGCACTCTTACCCACACCTTCAGAAACACACACTCTCTCACACACACACACACACACACACAGTGTGTTCCTCCAGCCCTCAGTGTGTGAGCTAAGGGGAGAGGACAGGGAGGGTCAGCCAGAGTCTCCCCAGCCGTACTCTCCTCCTCCTGAGCCCAGCTCTCCCTCTGCCTGCCTCACAGCCCTGGAGCTCCACTGCTCTCTGGTGGACAAACACAGCACTGCAGCTGGTACTGGCCAGCGAGGACCACGGAGGGAGGCAGACAGACAGACGGGAAGGCAGGCAGACAGACAGGCAGACAGGCAGGCAGTCAGGAAGGCAGATTGACAGACTGACTGAAAGGCAGACAGACGGGAAGGCAGGCAGAATAGATAAATAGTAAAAAGATGGACGATCATTCAGAATTCTAACCCCGGTCTGACCCCCCTCCCCCAGTAACAGACAGCCCGGGCCCTCCTCCCCCGCCCCCCCCGGAGGACGTGGCCCTGTTTGAGGAGCCCTCGCCGCCCCCCCCTCCACCCCCCGTGGACTATGAGGAGGACGAGGCTCCTGTGTTGCACTACAACGACCCCTACGCCGAGGAAGACGAGGCGTCTGTGGTGAACTACAACGACCCCTACGCAGACACCCACCCCCAGTGGGCGCCCAAGACCTACGTAGAGAAGGGTGAGAGCCCCCCCTGACCTCTGACCCCCTCTGCCCCGTGGAGCCAGTCTGTAGACCCTCTCCCCTTTATCTCTTCTTCACCTCTTCTTCTCTCCCATTATCTCCTCTCTCTTCCTCCTCTCGCTTCATCTATTCTTCTCTCCCTCCTCTTGCTTTTTAAACTTTCTTCCTCTGTATAATTTTTTTGATCACTGTATTTTACTCCCCTTCTCTTCATTCAACCTCCCCCCCCTCTCTCTCCCCCCCCCTCTCCTCTCTCCCCCCTCTCTCCCCCCCTCTCTCCTCCCTCTCCCCCCCTCTCTCCTCCCTCTCTCCCCCCCTCTCCCTTCCCTCACTCTCTCCTCCCCCCTCCCTCTCCCCACCTCTCCTCCCTCTCCCCCCTCTCTCCTCCCTCTCTCCTCCCTCTCTCCCCCCCTCTCCCTCTCCCTCACTCTCTCCTCCCCCCTCTCTCCCCCCTCTCTCCTCCCTCTCTCTCCCCCCCCTCTCTCCTCCCCTCTCCTCTCTCTCCCCCCCCTAGTGGTGGCCATCTACGACTACTCCAAGGACAAGGAGGATGAGCTGTCCTTCATGGAGGGTGCCATCATCTACATCATCAAGAAGAATGATGACGGCTGGTACGAGGGCGTGTCCCACGGCGTGACGGGCCTCTTCCCCGGGAACTACGTCGAGTCCATCATGCACTACGCCGACTAGCCCCGCCCCCGCCGACTAGCCCCGCCCCCGCCGACTAGCCCCGCCCCCGCCGACTTGCCCCGCCCCCCGTGACTAGCCCCGTCCCTGCCATCAGCACTGTGGAGCATAAACATTTGATGAGGCTGAGCTGGTCCTGAGGGGTGTTGGCTGAGGTGTGTGTGGGGGGGCGGTGGTAACTAAGGAGTTACATGAGTGTAGAATGCATATAAAAAGATTTGAGAGTTGAAATGTGTATTCCTGGTGAAGCTTCCTGTTTTCGTTGTATAGATTGTACATACCGTGCCGTGACACGCTGCCTGACTGTCTGTCATTGGTGTTCATACTTGTCAGTCTCCATCAGTGTCCTCTGATTGGTCTGTTTTAATCAACGTGAAGCCATGATTGGATAGTTTTGCGACATTTTCTTTTTATATACTCTCATTTTATTTATATATTTTGGAGTGCCATTTTGTACTGCCCTAAGTTTGGCCAACTGTGACTCAATGAGAGATTTTACGATGTTAAAAAGAAATTCTATATTCTGTCATGATTGTTTTTCTGTGTTGTCTGCCCACTGGACTGCTCCTACCTGAAGGGCAGCAGATGTAGAGACTGATGATCCATCACAGCGGTCTGTTGTTTGTCCTCGTGCTATGGGGCATAGCTGAACCTGGCCTGCTGTTGCCATGACAACCTGGCCCGCTGCTGCCATGACAACCCCCCACCACCATAGCACGTTACCGTTGTTACAGTGCAAGCTCCGCCTCCTGTGTGGTGGACTCGTCCTGGTGAATGTAGCTCCGCCCCTGCAGACCATGTGACCTCTGTACAGGATCTCCTGCCCTGGTGGGTCTCCATGACAACTCGGTACCACACCTGAAGGAGTAACGTTGTGTGTTCGTAGAGCGTCCTACGTAACACGGACGTGACGTAACACGACACAGTGCCTCGTGGGACCTGTAGTGTTTCTCGTCAGCGAATCAGGTAGCGGGAGGGGAGGGGCTGCTCTACCTTGGACAACAACAACAAACAATGACAACATGACTGCTCTGACGCTACAGGGTGGGATGTATGATGCTGTACGTGTGGTGTTGGATGTAAGGTGTTGGATGTAGGGGTTAGGTCACGATCACAGACGGCTGACAGCCTGAAAAACTCCAATCTTCATTCAGTATTTTACTACTGCTGAACACACACACACTGTCTGAACACACACACACTGTCTAAACACACACACACTGTATAAACACACACGCACAACTTCCAACTATTGATTGTACTTTTTCATCAAAGGTCTTTCTTTTTGGTGTGACAGAAAGAAAAAGAATAACAGGTTTCCCAGCTTCTGGACTGTTCAACGTGAGGATCCAAACGAGATTCATCTCCGTGTACAGCTCCAATGTTTATATGGTTTCCTAGCAACATGGTTTCCTAGCAACATGGGAGAACCGCTCACATGTAGAACGTTGTTGTTTACCTGCAGCGCCTCGCCGCTCCGTCTCTCCTTTCTGTTTCTTCTTGAACGGAACTTGAACGGTGATGTGTACTTGTGTGGAGGAGAGCAGAGCCCAGCTCCTCTCCAGGTGTGGAGGAGAGCAGAGCCCAGCTTCTCTACAGGTGTGGAGGAGAGCAGAGCCCTGCTCCTCTCCAGGTGTGGAGGAGAGCAGAGCCCAGCTTCTCTACAGGTGTGGAGGAGAGCAGAGCCCAGCTCCTCTCCAGGTGTGGAGGAGAGCAGAGCCCAGCTCCTCTCCAGGTGTGGAGGAGAGCAGAGCCCAGCTTCTCTACAGGTGTGGAGGAGAGCAGAGCCCAGCTCCTCTCCAGGTGTGGAGGAGAGCAGAGCCCAGCTTCTCTCCAGGTGTGGAGGAGAGCAGAGCCCAGCTCCTCTCCAGGTGTGGAGGAGAGCAGAGCCCAGCTTCTCTACAGGTGTGGAGGAGAGCAGAGCCCAGCTCCTCTCCAGGTGTGGAGGAGAGCAGAGCCCAGCTTCTCTACAGGTGTGGAGGAGAGCAGAGCCCAGCTCCTCTCCAGGTGTGCTCATACGACCATGTGCTCATTGACATGTATGTACAGGCCTTTTTGTAATAAACAGCTCGTCAAAACTACACTTGTCTGGTTGACGGGGGCAGGGAGTGGCTGGAAGAGGCGGACTGGATTGTATGAGGGACACCACAATCAATACAGAGGGGAGGGGGGAGAGTGGAGGGGAGGGGGGAGATGAGAGGGGAGGGGGGAGAGGGGAGATCAGAGTGAAGGGAGGAGATGAGATCAGAGGGGAGAGGTGAGATCAGAGGGGAGATCAGAGGTTAGATGAGTGATCAGAGGGGAGATGAGAGATCAGAGGGGAGAGGTGAGATGAGAGATCAGAGGTTAGATGAGTGATCAGAGGACAGAGGTGAGATCAGAGGGGAGATATAAATCTACAAAACCAGGCCACTGAACCCCATGTTCACTGTTCCAGTTCAGTTTAATATCAGGCACAATGTTTCTGACTATGTACAGTGTGATTGTAATGACATGTGGTGCATTTTTTTAAGGTCTGGTGTAGAATGCATGTCAGGTTATCAAAACAGGTTAATCCGATACTACTTTCTGAATGCCATCCCCAGACAGGTATGTCCCCTCACCAGACCTGTCTGTCTGGCTGTTGGGTTGTTATTAGAACAGGGCTGATTTCCTGTAAATCCCACTTGCTTTTTTCATGTAAATGTAAAGTAAGAGGCAGGTGTGTTGAGCTAAAGTTTATGTAACAGGGCTTATAAATGCTGCATGTGTTCATTCTCCTGCTCGAGGTAGACAGAGGAAGACCGAGTTAAACACGTCTAACTGATCATAGCCCCGCCCCTGCCATCAGCACTGTGGAGCATAAACATTTGATGAGGCTGAGCTGGTCCTGAGGGGTGTTGGCTGAGGTGTGTGTGGGGGGGTGGTGGTAACTAAGGAGTTACATGAGTGTAGAATGCATATAAAAAGATTTGAGAGTTGAAATGTGTATTCCTGGTGAAGCTTCCTGTTTTCGTTGTATAGATTGTACATACCGTGCCGTGACACGCTGCCTGACTGTCTGTCATTGGTGTTCATACCTGTCAGTCTCCATCAGTGTCCTCTGATTGGTCTGTTTTAATCAACGTGAAGCCATGATTGGATAGTTTTGCAACATTTTCTTTTTATATACTCTCATTTTATTTATATATTTTGGAGTGCCATTTTGTACTGCCCTAAGTTTGGCCAACTGTGACTCAATGAGAGATTTTACGATGTGAAAAAGAAATTCTATATTCTGTCATGATTGTTTTTCTGTGTTGTCTGCCCACTGGACTGCTCCTACCTGTAGGGCAGCAGATGTAGAGACTGATGATCCATCACAGCGGTCTGTTGTTTGTCCTCGTGCTATGGGGCATAGCTGAACCTGGCCTGCTGTTGCCATGACAACCTGGCCCGCTGCTGCCATGACAACCCCCCACCACCATAGCACGTTACCGTTGTTACAGTGCAAGCTCCGCCTCCTGTGTGGTGGACTCGTCCTGGTGAATGTAGCTCCGCCCCTGCAGACCATGTGACCTCTGTACAGGATCTCCTGCCCTGGTGGGTCTCCATGACAACTCGGTACCACACCTGAAGGAGTAACGTTGTGTGTTCGTAGAGCGTCCTACGTAACACGGACGTGACGTAACACGACACAGTGCCTCGTGGGACCTGTAGTGTTTCTCGTCAGCGAATCAGGTAGCGGGAGGGGAGGGGCTGCTCTACCTTGGACAACAACAACAAACAATAACAACATGACTGCTCTGACGCTACAGGGTGGGATGTATGATGCTGTACGTGTGGTGTTGGATGTAAGGTGTTGGATGTAGGGGTTAGGTCACGATCACAGACGGCTGACAGCCTGAAAAACTCCAATCTTCATTCAGTATTTTACTACTGCTGAACACACACACACTGTCTGAACACACACACACTGTCTAAACACACACACACTGTATAAACACACACGCACAACTTCCAACTATTGATTGTACTTTTTCATCAAAGGTCTTTCTTTTTGGTGTGACAGAAAGAAAAAGAATAACAGGTTTCCCAGCTTCTGGACTGTTCAACGTGAGGATCCAAACGAGATTCATCTCCGTGTACAGCTCCAATGTTTATATGGTTTCCTAGCAACATGGTTTCCTAGCAACATGGGAGAACCGCTCACATGTAGAACGTTGTTGTTTACCTGCAGCGCCTCGCCGCTCCGTCTCTCCTTTCTGTTTCTTCTTGAACGGAACTTGAACGGTGATGTGTACTTGTGTGGAGGAGAGCAGAGCCCAGCTCCTCTCCAGGTGTGGAGGAGAGCAGAGCCCAGCTTCTCTCCAGGTGTGGAGGAGAGCAGAGCCCAGCTCCTCTCCAGGTGTGGAGGAGAGCAGAGCCCAGCTTCTCTCCAGGTGTGGAGGAGAGCAGAGCCCAGCTCCTCTCCAGGTGTGGAGGAGAGCAGAGCCCAGCTTCTCTCCAGGTGTGGAGGAGAGCAGAGCCCAGCTCCTCTCCAGGTGTGGAGGAGAGCAGAGCCCAGCTTCTCTACAGGTGTGGAGGAGAGCAGAGCCCAGCTCCTCTCCAGGTGTGGAGGAGAGCAGAGCCCAGCTTCTCTACAGGTGTGGAGGAGAGCAGAGCCCAGCTCCTCTCCAGGTGTGCTCATACGACCATGTGCTCATTGACATGTATGTACAGGCCTTTTTGTAATAAACAGCTCGTCAAAACTACACTTGTCTGGTTGACGGGGGCAGGGAGTGGCTGGAAGAGGCGGACTGGATTGTATGAGGGACACCACAATCAATACAGAGGGGAGGGGGGAGAGGGGAGGGGAGGGGGGAGATGAGAGGGGAGGGGGGAGAGGGGAGATGAGATCAGAGGGGAGAGGTGAGATGAGAGATCAGAGGTTA
Organism: Hypomesus transpacificus; assembly: GCF_021917145.1. Taxonomy (NCBI): domain Eukaryota; kingdom Metazoa; phylum Chordata; class Actinopteri; order Osmeriformes; family Osmeridae; genus Hypomesus; species Hypomesus transpacificus. The sequence goes on along the minus strand of NC_061069.1, from coordinate 12,824,740 downwards.
GATGAGTGATCAGAGGGGAGATGAGAGATCAGAGGGGAGATGAGAGATCAGAGGGGAGATGAGAGATCAGAGGGGAGATGAGAGATCAGAGGGGAGATGAGAGATCAGACGGGAGATGAGAGATCAGAGGGGAGATGAGTGATCAGAGGGGAGATGAGAGATCAGAGGGGAGATCAGAGGTTAGATGAGTGATCAGAGGGGAGATGAGAGATCAGAGGGGAGAGGTGAGATGAGAGATCAGAGGTTAGATGAGTGATCAGAGGACAGAGGTGAGATCAGAGGGGAGATATAAATCTACAAAACCAGGCCACTGAACCCCATGTTCACTGTTCCAGTTCAGTTTAATATCAGGCACAATGTTTCTGACTATGTACAGTGTGATTGTAATGACATGTGGTGCATTTTTTTAAGGTCTGGTGTAGAATGCATGTCAGGTTATCAAAACAGGTTCATCCGATACTACTTTCTGAATGCCATCCCCAGACAGGTATGTCCCCTCACCAGACCTGTCTGTCTGGCTGTAGGGTTGTTATTAGAACAGGGCTGATTTCCTGTAAATCCCACTTGCTTTTTTCATGTAAATGTAAAGTAAGAGGCAGGTGTGTTGAGCTAAAGTTTATGTAACAGGGCTTATAAATGCTGCATGTGTTCATTCTCCTGCTCGAGGTAGACAGAGGAAGACCGAGTTAAACACGTCTAACAGATCATAGCCCCGCCCCTGCCATCAGCACTGTGGAGCATAAACATTTGATGAGGCTGAGCTGGTCCTGAGGGGTGTTGGCTGAGGTGTGTGTGGGGGGGCGGTGGTAACTAAGGAGTTACATGAGTGTAGAATGCATATAAAAAGATTTGAGAGTTGAAATGTGTATTCCTGGTGAAGCTTCCTGTTTTCGTTGTATAGATTGTACATACCGTGCCGTGACACGCTGCCTGACTGTCTGTCATTGGTGTTCATACCTGTCAGTCTCCATCAGTGTCCTCTGATTGGTCTGTTTTAATCAACGTGGAGCCATGATTGGATAGTTTTGCAACATTTTCTTTTTATATACTATCATTTTATTTATATATTTTGGAGTGCCATTTTGTACTGCCCTAAGTTTGGCCAACTGTGACTCAATGAGAGATTTTACGATGTTAAAAAGAAATTCTATATTCTGTCATGATTGTTTTTCTGTGTTGTCTGCCCACTGGACTGCTCCTACCTGAAGGGCAGCAGATGTAGAGACTGATGATCCATCACAGCGGTCTGTTGTTTGTCCTCGTGCTATGGGGCATAGCTGAACCTGGCCTGCTGTTGCCATGACAACCTGGCCCGCTGCTGCCATGACAACCCCCCACCACCATAGCACGTTACCGTTGTTACAGTGCAAGCTCCGCCTCCTGTGTGGTGGACTCGTCCTGGTGAATGTAGCTCCGCCCCTGCAGACCATGTGACCTCTGTACAGGATCTCCTGCCCTGGTGGGTCTCCATGACAACTCGGTACCACACCTGAAGGAGTAACGTTGTGTGTTCGTAGAGCGTCCTACGTAACACGGACGTGACGTAACACGACACAGTGCCTCGTGGGACCTGTAGTGTTTCTCGTCAGCGAATCAGGTAGCGGGAGGGGAGGGGCTGCTCTACCTTGGACAACAACAACAAACAATAACAACATGACTGCTCTGACGCTACAGGGTGGGATGTATGATGCTGTACGTGTGGTGTTGGATGTAAGGTGTTGGATGTAGGGGTTAGGTCACGATCACAGACGGCTGACAGCCTGAAAAACTCCAATCTTCATTCAGTATTTTACTACTGCTGAACACACACACACTGTCTGAACACACACACTGTCTAAACACACACACACTGTATAAACACACACGCACAACTTCCAACTATTGATTGTACTTTTTCATCAAAGGTCTTTCTTTTTGGTGTGACAGAAAGAAAAAGAATAACAGGTTTCCCAGCTTCTGGACTGTTCAACGTGAGGATCCAAACGAGATTCATCTCCGTGTACAGCTCCAATGTTTATATGGTTTCCTAGCAACATGGTTTCCTAGCAACATGGGAGAACCGCTCACATGTAGAACGTTGTTGTTTACCTGCAGCGCCTCGCCGCTCCGTCTCTCCTTTCTGTTTCTTCTTGAACGGAACTTGAACGGTGATGTGTACCTGTGTGGAGGAGAGCAGAGCCCAGCTCCTCTCCAGGTGTGGAGGAGAGCAGAGCCCAGCTTCTCTCCAGGTGTGGAGGAGAGCAGAGCCCAGCTCCTCTCCAGGTGTGGAGGAGAGCAGAGCCCAGCTTCTCTACAGGTGTGGAGGAGAGCAGAGCCCAGCTCCTCTCCAGGTGTGGAGGAGAGCAGAGCCCAGCTTCTCTACAGGTGTGGAGGAGAGCAGAGCCCAGCTCCTCTCCAGGTGTGGAGGAGAGCAGAGCCCAGCTTCTCTACAGGTGTGGAGGAGAGCAGAGCCCAGCTCCTCTCCAGGTGTGGAGGAGAGCAGAGCCCAGCTTCTCTACAGGTGTGGAGGAGAGCAGAGCCCAGCTCCTCTCCAGGTGTGCTCATACGACCATGTGCTCATTGACATGTATGTACAGGCCTTTTTGTAATAAACAGCTCGTCAAAACTACACTTGTCTGGTTGACGGGGGCAGGGAGTGGCTGGAAGAGGCGGACTGGATTGTATGAGGGACACCACAATCAATACAGAGGGGAGGGGGGAGAGGGGAGGGGAGGGGAGGGGGGAGATGAGAGGGGAGGGGGGAGAGGGGAGATCAGAGGGGAGGGAGGAGATGAGATCAGAGGGGAGAGGTGAGATGAGAGATCAGAGGTTAGATGAGTGATCAGAGGGGAGATGAGAGATCAGAGGGGAGATGAGTGATCAGAGGGGAGATCAGAGATCAGAGGTTAGATGAGTGATCAGAGGGGAGATGAGAGATCAGAGGGGAGATCAGAGATCAGAGGTTAGATGAGTGATCAGAGGGGAGATGAGAGATCAGAGGTTAGATGAGTGATCAGAGGACAGAGGTGAGATCAGAGGGGAGATATAAATCTACAAAACCAGGCCACTGAACCCCATGTTCACTGTTCCAGTTCAGTTTAATATCAGGCACAATGTTTCTGACTATGTACAGTGTGATTGTAATGACATGTGGTGCATTTTTTTAAGGTCTGGTGTAGAATGCATGTCAGGTTATCAAAACAGGTTAATCCGATACTACTTTCTGAATGCCATCCCCAGACCTGTCTGTCCCCTCACCAGACCTGTCTGTCCCCTCACCAGACCTGTCTGTCTGGCTGTTGGGTTGTTATTAGAACAGGGCTGATTTCCTGTAAATCCCACTTTCTTTTTCCATGTAAATGTAAAGTAAGAGGCAGGTGTGTTGAGCTAAAGTTTATGTAACAGGGCTTATAAATGCTGCATGTCTTCATTCTCCTGCTCGAAGTAGACAGAGGAAGACCGAGTTAAACACGTCTAACTGATCATCTAACTTAAGGTAATTATTCTCAACATTTAATCTTATTCACAGTTTTTCGTAAATGTTTAATATGAATCAGACCTCAACTTCCAACCCTCCCCTATTTCTCCTTAACTGTATTTCAGACATGGACAAGATGAAGAAGCCACTTGACCAAGTTTTGTGTGAGTGTTATTATCATCCGGATGATGATGGTGAAGATAAAGATATCACATGGTCCATAAAGATATCATGGATCAACATTTCACAAAGGTCAACTCAAGAAGTTAGGTATCCATGAGTTCTGTAACTACTGTCTAAGTGAGACCTTGAAGCAGCAATGTCCGGTCTACAATCAGATCTTGGAGCAGTACCCACTGGACAAGGATCAGGCAGTCTCCAAGGTGTCACCACCTGAGGTAGGACGAGCACACAGTATCTCAACAGTTCATGTTGTATTTTCAGCCAACTCCTAACTTCACCTACCTACAAGGCATCATCAGAACTCATAACAGACCCTAAATGAGCTCATGCGATTAACAAAAGCATTTGCAATGAAACTAAGTGCTTAATGCATCAAGTTCATAGTAAGGAAAATAGGTTAGTCTCATTGTGTCCACCTGTGTCTTGTTTGGTTCTGTGTATTTTAGGTTCCTGTTTTGTGTCCAGTCTTTGTCTTGTCCTTACCCTTGTCATTGTGATTACCCTGTCTGTTCCTGTTTTAAGTAATAAGCCCTTTGTGTTGACGCCATGCTTGCCTACTCTCCTGCGCTTGTGCTTGAATCTGTATTTGTGTGAGATGACGACACCACAAGTCCCATCTGCCACTTTGTCCACACACCGAATCACCAGGGTGATCTCACACCTGAGCACCAGGGTGATCTCACACCTGAGCACCAGGGTGATCTCACACCTGAGCACCAGGGTCATCTCACACCTGAGCACCAGGGTCATCTCACACCTGAGCACCAGGGTGATCTCACACCTGAGCACCAGGGTGATCTCACACCTGAGCACCAGGGTGATCTCACACCTGAGCACCAGGGTCATCTCACACCTGAGCACCAGGGTCATCTCACACCTGAGCACCAGGGTGATCTCACACCTGAGCACCAGGGTGATCTCACACCTGAGCACCAGGGTGATCTCACACCTGAGCACCAGGGTGATCTCACACCTGAGCACCAGGGTGATCTCACACCTGAGCACCAGGGTCATCTCACACCTGAGCACCAGGGTCATCTCACACCTGAGCACCAGGGTGATCTCACACCTGAGCACCAGGGTGATCTCACACCTGAGCACCAGGGTGATCTCACACCTGAGCACCAGGGTGAT
>NC_061069.1:12807466-12809966 GCF_021917145.1 Hypomesus transpacificus | reverse complement strand
TTCCCTCCCTCCCTCCCCTCCCTCCCCCCCCCTCTCTGTTATAAACATTCCTGCTCCAGATGTCTCCAGTGGTTCTCCTCATGTTTTGGGAACAAACACATCCCTTGCTGTGCCTATTGTACGCGTGCGTGTGTGTTTGTTTGTTTGTGTGTGTCTGCAGTTTTGGTGTGCGGTGTGTTTTGTGTGAGTCTGTAGTTGTGTGTGTCTTTCTCTCTGTCCTTCGATCTTTCTCTCAGTCTCACACTTGTTTTCTGCTGGGAAACAGGAGAATGGTCAGAGATATCTAGAAGAAAATATGACAACTTCTGAACCACTAAAACATCAGAAGGCTGTTTCTCATGCTCAAGTTTCTCTAACTCAATTAATCATTATTTCTCTCTCTCTTTCTTTCCTCTCTCTTCTTTCTTTCTTTCTTTCTTTCTTTCTCTCTCTCTCTCTCTCTTCTCTGTCTCTCTCTCTCTCTTCTCTCTCTCTTTCTCACTCTCTCTCTCTCTCTCTCTCTCTCTCTCTCTCTCTTTCTCTCCCTCTCTCTTTCTCTCTTTCTCTCTATACCCCTCTCTCTGTCTCTCTCTCACTCTCTCTCTCCTTCGTAACTCCAGTATGTTGTCCATCCCAGATACTCGGGTGCCCCCCTGTGGGTAATGTGGGTACTACAGCTAGAGAGCATCAGTACCAGAAGCCGCCTGCAGGGGCGCTGTGTCACCAGATCTGATGGTGCACCCTGACAGGTTTATGGTACCTGGCAGTAAAACAACCTGCTGCTGTCTGGGTACAAAACCTTCTCTTCCCTCTAGTCTACTCCACTCACCTCTCCTAGCCCCTCCCATCTCCTCCTCCCCGACTCGTCCTCCCCTCTCTCTCCTCTCCTCTCTTCTCCTCACCTCTCCTCACCCCTCCCCTCTCCCCTCTCCTCCTCTCCACTCGTTCCCCCTCTCTCTCCTCTCTTCTCCTCACCCCTCACCCCCTCCCCTCTCCTCTCCTCCTCCCCACTCGTCCTCCCCCTCTCTCTCCTCACCCCTCCCCTCTCCCCTCTCCTCCTCTCCACTCGTTCCCCCTCTCTCTCCTCTCTTCTCCTCTCCTCTCCTCACCCCTCCCCTCTCCTCCTCTCCACTCATTCCCCCTCTCTCTCCTCACCTCTCCTCACCTCTCCTCACCCCTCCCCTCTCCTCCTCTCCACTCGTTCCCCCTCTCCCCTCTCCTCCTCTCCCCTCTCCTCCTCTCCACTCGTTCCCCCTCTCTCTCCTCTCTTCTCCTCTCCTCTCCTCAATCCTCCCCTCTCCTCCTCTCCACTCGTTCCCCCTCTCTCTCCTCACCTCTCCTCACCCCTCCCCTCTCCTCCTCTCCACTCGTTCCCCCTCTCCCCTCTCCTCCTCTCCCCTCCCTTTCCTCCTCTCCACTCGTTCCCCCTCTCTCTCCTCTCATGGTTACATAAGTCCGTCAGACCAAAGCCCCAGGACAAAGACATTGCTACGGTAACAGAGTTCCAGTCTCTCCTAATTGAGTTGTGTGTTCTGGAGTCCTGAAGTTCCCCTCAAACAAAGAGAGGATTGTACCCTGTCTGGGGGGGGAGAGACAGAGACAGAGACAGACAGACAGAGAGGGAGGGGAAGAGAGACAGAGAGGGAGGGGAGGAGAGACAGAGAGGGAGGGGAGGAGAGACAGAGAGGGAGGGGAGGAGAGACAGAGAGAGGGAGGGGAAGAGAGACAGAGAGGGCTAGATGTTTGGCTCTGGGTCACAGGGCTTGTTTTATGACTCCTGGCTTGTTGCTATGCTGCCACTCTACATCTCTCTCTCTCTCCATCTCTCTTCTGTCTCTCCTCTCCCCCTCCATCTCTCCTCCCTCTACCCTCACCCCTCTTCCTCTCTCCTCTACTGACCAAGTATGTTAACCCAGTATTAACCTCTCTCTCTCTGTCTCTCTCTCTCTCTCTGATGTCACCAGTGCTGACCTCGGATCTTGTCTCTCCCAGTCTCCCTCTCTGCACTGGGAGTCTTTAGAACACAACACACACACACACACTCAAATACACAATCACAAAACATACACTGACACACACACCCAAACACATAATCCCTTTTTTGTTACAAAACACTTGTAGCCACAAACTGTGTCTGTGTTTTGTGATTGTGTTGTGATTGTGTATTTGAGTGTGTATGTGTGTACATGTAGTAGTTATGATATAACCTTTAGTTTGGTTGCTTCCCAGTTAACACACAGTAACACACAGAACATCAGGAAATAAATGTTTATTGATATAAAAACATCAGGCAGTGTACGTAGTGTCTACCAGGTGATAAATACACCATGAGGATGAGGTCTGGGGCCCAGAGGAACGGATGAGTGGTTCAGATCAGGTCACAGTTAGAAAACCCATCAGACACTAAAACAACAACACACACACACACCAGACTGTCCTCGACATCCCCATCACACACACACACACACACCAGATAGGCGCTTCCTGCTGTCAGGTGGTGATCAGGTCATATAAGAGAATG